>NW_027590813.1:132500-167952 GCF_964213995.1 Mustelus asterias
GAGATGTGTGTGTGTTTGAGTGTGTGTGTGTAAGTGTGTAATAGGGAGTGAGTGTACAAAGTGAGTAAGTGTATAAGAGTGAGTGAGTGCGGGCGGGAGAGGGCATGAGTGTTAAGTTTCAGTTTATCTACTAGTGTGACAAGTAGGCTTACATTAACACTGCAATGAAGTTACTGTGAGAATCCCCCAGTTGCCCACACTCCGGCGCCTGTTCGGGTTACACTGAGGGAGAATTTAGCACGGCCAATGCACCCTAACCAGCACATCTTTCAGACTGTGGGAGGAAACCGGAGCACCCGGAGGAAACCCACGCAGACACGGGGAGAACGTGCAGACTCCGCACAGACAGTGACCCAAGCCGGGAATCGAACCCGGGTCCCTGGCACTGTGAGGCAGCAGTGCGAACCACCGGTGATAAGGGGGAGAGTTAACAGAAAGCAGCTGGTGAGAATATACTGGCCGCTTTTAATTTAATCCATATTAATGAATTAGAAACTTTTAACCTCAGGAATTGACATCCGAGGATTTCAGTTTAAAATCCCATTGAAGCTCCCTGTCTCATAATGGGATGTTTTTGCCTGTATTTCGTAATTAGTGACTTCATATCTCACAGCGAGATAAATAAAACTTTTTTCCAATTGATAGGGACAGCTCAATGGACAAAACTGGTGTGAGAAAGGGGCAAATCCTTTGAAAATGGAGGCAGAGAGGAGGCTTTGTTCAACTCCCATTCTTTCCCTGTCTTCAGCAGGCTGGGCAGGAAGTGTGAGCAGAGAGGGGGGGATAGACAGACACACACTGACACAATCCCCCCAATACACTCACTCACACATCCCCATTCCGCCTCCACTCGCTGGGTTGTGGGGAGCGGCTGCAAGGATTTTCCGGGCTGCTGTGGGGGGTGGAGAGTCAGGGGTGATTGAAATGGACGAACACGACCTACAGGGGAAAAGAAATAAAGTTTGAAACTAAACTAAAGAAACTAAAGACAGGAACTTGCAGAATCCATTGCCTCCCTGCATTAACATATCAAGAGTCAGTCTGACATTGCCACAAACTCCTCTGGGGTGAGAGGGGGAGGGGGGGTGAATTAGCATCTCAATAGAGAGACAGACATTGTAAACATGTCAGAGACTCAGGGTGGGGTTTGCATCCAGCACACTCAGGATAAATGTGAATCTGAGAGCCTTCAGTCCCCACACCAATAATCCCCCTGCACTGAAAACATTCCCACTCTGATTCAGTGTGTGTGTGTGTCAGTGTGTGTGTCAATCTGCTTTTTGACCTGTGCTTTGCTTGTGTGGACATGATGCTGAATGGACTTGAATGGAAATGCTGGACTCCTCGCTGTGATATGTTGTGTGTCTTATTGTTAAAATGGCCGTGTCTCTTTTTCTCTCTCTTTTTAACCAATTTTTATCTCTTTTTCTCCTGAGGAATTTTGAAAACTGGGGATGTGTCGAGGATCCAAAGGACGGGAATGTTTGTGACCAGGATGAAGGAGAGGAGCTTCTTCCAGAGGGAGGGCTGACTGAGGCCTGTTGCTCAGGCTTCACCCTGAGTGAGTTGTGTCTGTTTATTAACCTGATCCAGATTTAATGTTTCATATCAGAGGGAGCGAGATCTGAATGAGAGTGGAATAGAGAGAGAGAGAGAAACACACAGGGAGGGAACTGTCTCATAGAATCATAGAAACCCTACAGTACAGAAAGAGGCCATTCGGCCCATCGAGTCTGCACCGACCACAATCTCACCCAGGCCCTACCCCCATATCCCTACATATTTACCCACTAGTCCCTCTAACCTAGGCATCTCAGGACACTAAGGGCAATGTTTAGCATGGCCAATCAACCTAACCCGCACATCTTTGGACTGTGGGAGGAAACCGGAGCACCCGGAGGAAACCCATGCAGACACGAGGAGAATGTGCAAACTCCACACAGACAGTGACCCAAGCCGGGAATCGAACCCAGGTCCCTGGAGCTGTGAAGCAGCAGTGCTAACCACTGTGCTACCGTGCCACCCTAACTCTTTAGTCTCTGCTTTACAACTGACTTGTTGTGTTTGGGTGTTACTGAGAGATTGTGTAACTGAGAGGAGATCCTGGGTTTTTGCTGTGCTATTTAATTTAAATATTTTCTTGTATTTTAATTATTTTCTCTCTCTTTCCCCAAGAATTAATATTTAGATTTTACTGAGAGATTGTGTAACTGAGAAGGGGGAATCCTGGCCTCTTGTGCTATTTAATTTAAAGAATTCTTGTATTTTAATTAATTATTTTCTCTGTTCCCCAGGGATTTGAATTTTGAAGACTGCAACATGACTCGGAATCCTTGGACAAGGGGCTTTTCTCCAGAGGAGGATGGATGGACTGAGGCCTGTTCTATAGGCCGCATGTGAGTTGTTGTCTCTTTATTATCCTGATCCAGGTTTAATTTTAATCTCGCTTCCTCGGACGAACCAGTTCTGGTTCGATTGTGGGGTGGGCTGGAGTTTAAAACCCTGGGGTTAAAATATCCCGGCTTTGCAATTAGTCACAAACAGGTTAACCCTTTGCTGGGTGGCAAAGAGTGAATTAAATATCTGTAATATGAAACTGTCTAAAAGTTAGTTTTAAATCCAAGATAACAGGGATGGGAGACAGAGCGCTGTTCCTAATTGTTGAATAAAATTCATAGAGGCCTTTATAATTCAGTTTTCAGATGTTCAGACTTTCATTGTGTCCTCTCTGCAGCTTTTCCCCCATTCTGTCTATTTCTCTCTCTCTTTCTCTCCCTGTCCTTCCTCTATCTGTCTCTCTTTTTTATTCCCTCCCTCTCCCTCCCTCTTTTTCGCAGGAAGTCATATTTTGTTGGACAATCTCTCAGTAAAATCTGAGAAAGGGGAATCCTGGGCTCTTGTGCGATTTAATTTAAACATTTTCTGGTATTTTAATATATTTCTCTCTCTTTTACCCAAGAATTAATATTTAGATTTTACTGAGAGATTGTGTAACTGAGAAAGGGGAATCCTGGGCTCTTGTGGATTCAATTTAAACATTTTCTTGTATTTAAATTAATTATATTCTATCTCTTCCCAAGGAATTCATATTTAGTTAGACAATCTCTCAGTGAAATCTTAGAAGGGGGAATCCTGGGCTCTTGTGCTATTTAATTTAAACATTTTCTTGTACTTTAATTAATTATTTTCTCTTCTCCCCAGGAATTTGAATTTTGAAGACTGCAACATGACTCGGGATCCTTGGACAAGGGGCTTTTCTCCAGAGGAGGATGGATGGACTGAGGCCTGTTCTATAGGCTGCAAGTGAGTTGTCGTCTCTTTATTACCCTGATCCAGGTTTAAATTTAATCTCGCTTCCTCGGATGAACCAGTTCTGGTTCGATTGTGGGATGTGTGGGGGGCTGGAGTTTAAAATGCTGGGGTTAAAATATCCCGGCTTTGCAATTAGTCACAAACACGTTAACCCTTTGGTGGGTGGCAGAGTAAATTATGTATGAAACTGTCTATAAGTTTGTTTTAAATCTAAAATAACAGGGGTCGGAGACAGAGCAATGAACCTAATTGTTGAATAAAATTCACAGAGGCCTTTACAATTCAGTTTACAGATGTTCAGATTTTCATTTCATCCTCTCCACAGCTTTTCCCCCATTCTGTCTATTTCTGTCTGCTTTTCTCTCCATTTCCTTCCGCTATCTGCCTCTCTTTATTCTCTCTCTCTCCCTCTTTTTCCCAGGAATTAATATTTAGTTGGACAATCTCTCAGTAAAACCTGGAAAGGGGCAATCCTGGGATTTTGTGCTGTGTGATTTTCATTCTGGGTGTCCCGGGGGGTTTGATTTCACTGTCTCAGCCCCTCTCTGCCTCTCTCTCTCTCTGTATAAACTTTTCCCAAATTACAAAACACTCAACACAGCTGACTGCACCTTGTGGGATCTTGCTGGGGATTTTGTTTTAAAAAGGGTGTTTTCTCAGAGGCAGTTTAAACCTTTCAGGGGACTGTGGGGAAGTCTCCAGACTTGGGACAACACACACACAGGGTTGGGGGCTGGGGGTGGCGGGCAGGGGGGAGGTGGGCAGTCAGGTATACTGGTATTCTGGGAGACTGATATTCCCAACAAGGGCCAGAGGTCTCAGTGCTGAAACATATTAAACTGTTCAAACAGAGGCAGGCAGAAAGCCATGAGGCTTCAGAGCTCCCTGTAGATGCAAAGGTAACTCCCATTGCCAAAAAGTAGCCACATGTGAAGTGGAAACACCTTCCCTCAGCTTGTTACACACTGACCTTTCCACAAACCCAACATGTTTACAAACACTCGCTGCAGTTTCTGCAAACTTTGTATCAAACTGCCTCCCATTCTGCTCAATACTGACCCCCTCTCAACCTGGCACTGAACTAGTGTCTGAATTGAGACAGAGACACACAGACAGAGTTTTTAAAGTTGAAAGTTTTAAAGTTTATATATTAGTGTCACAAGTAAGGCTTACATTAACACTGCAATGAAGTTACTGAGAGAGACAGAGAGAGGCAGAGACACACAGAGACAGAGACATAGATAAAGAGACAGAAAGAGACAGAGAGATAAAGAGACAGAGAGGATGTTTAAAGTTTGTTTATTCCTGTCACAAGTAAGGCTCACATTAACGCTGCAGTTACTGAGAGAGACAGAAAGAGAGAGTTTTTAAAGTTGAAAGATTTAAAGTTTATTTATTAGTGTCACAAGGCTTACATTAACACTGCAATGAAGTTAGTGAGAAAGACAGAGATAGAGGGAGCATCCAGAGTGGGTTCAGTAACACATTTATTGATCAGATATCTCTCTCTGTGACCCTTTAGCGATGAGATATTCAGCCAGGATGGTTTCACTGACCCTCTTCAGCAGGCAGATATTCCCAAATCCAGCCTAGGTCTCAGACACACACACACACCACTCACACATTCCCTCTGCTCTGTCCAAGGGAATATTGTAATCCAGGAATTTCTATTTTATATTTACAGGGTGAGGGGGGGGGAGAAACTCAACTCAAAAATCCTGCAGTCTCTCCAAGCTGCTTTTAAATTTCAATTCAAACCCTGGGCCACATGGGAAGCTGCAGAGATTGGGAAACTTACCAAACCCAGTTTGTGTGTGAGAGTGTCTGCAGCTTTTGTGTCTTTGAACTTGCGAGGGTGCCAGGGAGAGAATGTCACTGTCTTCACCTCTCTCTCTGCCTCTCTGTATAAAAAAATCACCAAATTAAACCACACTCAATAATGCGACCATACACAATTAATTATCAAATATCTGTCTCTCTCGCTTTATCTCTGTCTCTCCCCGTCTCTCTCTCTCCCTGTTCTCTCTCTCCCTGTCTCTTCTCGAGCAGAAACAGGTGGAGACAGAGAGGCAGGGAGAGAGAGGAAGAGGGAGGGATGGAAACAGCTGGAGTTGTGGGTTAGATGCAGGGGGAGAGACACAGGCTGTTAGAGGGAGGGGGGGTTTCAGTGAGGGACAGGGTCTCCAGTTTAATTCTGAGGGTCCTGAGAGAGGGATTTCACTGTCTCAGCCCCTCTCTGGCTCCCTCACTCTGTATAAACAATTCCCAAATTTAAAAAACGCTCAACACAGCTGACTGCACTTTGTGGGATCTTGCTGTGCACCACAGTGATTTTAGTTTTAAAAAGGGTTACTTTTAAGAGGGAGTTCCGGCCTTTCTGGAGATTTGGGATGATGCAGACACACACACACACACACACACACACAGGGTAGTGAGTGGGGAAGGGGGCTCACAGCAGGCGAGAGAGTGGGGGGTGGGGGGAGGACTGTGTCCCATCTGATTCAGGTTCACATTGCTGCTGCTGCTGTGGGATCTTGCTGTGCACACACTGGGCCTGTGGCCTTTGGCTGCACTGCAACAGCGACCGCACTTTTTATTTTCAAACAAAATCTGGCCCAGGGACCGCAAAGTGGGTTCAAGGAAAAAGCTTGAAAAGGGGTCGGGTAAATTCAAGCACTTTAATCGCCGAGGCATCGTAGGCTCTGGAGCAAGTGCTGGGGAATGGGAGGAGGATAGATTGGGATTTGATGGCCAGCATGGAGCTGGTGGGCCGAAGGGCCTGTTTCTGTGCTGTGTGACTCCAGATTCTTTTCTCTCTCTCTTTTCCCAGGAATTTCTATTTGGATGGGGGGTGGGTATAGAATTTCCCTGTCTCTGTCTCTCCAGCGTTCTTACCAATCCCAGCACCCCTCCCCTCTCTCTCTCTCCCCAGACATTCCTGTCCATATTTCATCTTTCAATAAAATGTTTAAGAAAACACCAATGTGAATTGTTGTCAATTTAATTTGGGAAGAGAGAGAGAGGAGTGGATCCCATTTCCCACACACTCTCCTGCAGTCCTCACCCACAACATTTATTTAATCTGGCCCTCACCAGGTTGTGTGTGTGGGATCTTGCTGTGCACACAGGTGGGTCTGGCTCCCTATTCCTCGCACTGTGACCGTGAGCAGAACTTTAAACAGGAAAGATGTTGGGGAGGCGGAGGAGGCAGAGAGAGAGACAGAGAAATGGAGGGAGAGCTAAACAGAGAGGGTGTGGGGGGGAGGGGTGTGAGAGGGTCTCAGGAGGGGCAGGGGGAAAGAGACACAGAGTCTGGGGCTGCCCTCCTCCATCGTGGGACTGGCAGTGGGATCTTGCTGTGCAGAATTACCTTCATTGTCATTTGAATCATTCATTCATTGACTAAGGGAGGGTGGGGGTGTGATTGTGGGATTATAAATATTGTTACCACGCTGAGGTGATGTTTCCCTCTGCGCTATTTTGTAACCCCCCCAAAGAGATACACCTTGCCTCGTAATCTTAAGTGTGTGTGAGACAGGAGGAAGCTACTGGTTTTAGACAGATGTGCAGAAGGAGGTCATTCGGCCCATCTAGTCTGTACCGACCACAATCCCAACCAGGCCCTATTCCCATGACCCCACACTTTTAACCTGCTAATCCCCCTGACACTAGGGTCAATTTAACACGGCCAATCCACCGAACCCGCACAGCTTTGTGCTGTCGGAGGAATTGGTAAATTAAAGCAGGATCTGACACTCTCTGTATCAGGAACAACTAACAGGTCTTTAATTTAGACTGGGTGACAACCTTATTAAAACAATGAACAAACTGAATAAACTCCCCAGTAGAATGCTGTTCCAATGACAAGACTCACTCAGGAATAATGAAATAAATCATTACAGAATAGAGTCACTCTCAAATAATATAATACCAGGCGTCTGTTGGAAGTGTGAACTTTCTTCTGCTGCTTGGGTCTGGAATACTTTCTGAGTTGGTTTCTGCTTCTATTTAGATGGTGATGTGATGAAGCTGTATATATTACTGCAGGATTCAGTATCAGACTCTCCCTCCTTCAATCTAAAGAGGCAGCAAGGTCGCTCCCTCCCCGTTATTTCCCCCTGTCCCGGGTTTAAATACCCAGAATTTCCTCACAGTATTCCTGCAATTTGAGTGGCTTGAGGCTGTCACCAACGCCCCAATTTGAATGCAATTGGTTGTGTGTGTTTGAGAGCTTGTTTTAAAATCATTGACCCAATTCAAAGCCTGTTTTGCTCTGCTGGGACTCTGGCTGCTGCTTTGGACACAAATGTTGTAAAGTTGTCTTCTGCAGCCCTGCTTTCTGCAGTTTAAAATCCCCAGCACAAAGACACAGGCTTTCTAAAGACACAACGCTGGATGGTTTGTTTTGGTTTTCTCAGCATTTCTTTTCAATATTTACATTTGTCAAACACCACATTTTTAACCTTATATATGCAGCTTCATAACAATATTAGACAGGGAGAGAGAGATCGGGAGAGACAGAGAGAAAGTCACACAAAGAGAGAGGGAGAGAGAGACAGAGAGAGAGAGAAAGTCACACAAAGAGAGAGGGAGAGAGAGACAGAGAGAGAGAGAAAGTCACATGGAGTAATGAGGATGGGGCCTGGATGTGAATGTGGGCGGTGTAGACCTGATGGGCCGAATGGCCTCCTTCTGTACTGTCGGATTCTATGATTCTGTAATGGGGGCTGCGTGCGGTGTGAGGGGAGGGTGGAAGGGGACAGGGGGTGGGGGCAGCACTGGTTCCCTTTTCCCCCCCTCCCTCCTCCCAGGCCCTGTCCGGGAGGTTTCGGGGCTGGAGGGGATTGTTCTGGTGAACTGGCCGGGGCCTGGGGAATCTGTTCTTTGTCCAGGATGTATAATGCAGCCTCTGTGACCAGGCCTCAATCCCAGGCCTAACCTCAGGAAGGCTTTTGCATTTTGCTCCTTTTCCAAACAGTGCCTGTGTTTAAATCGATGGGACTCGACGGTCGAATAAAACCTGCAGCAGCCACTTTAATACAAAGAACAGCACAGCACAGGAACAGGTCCTTTGGCCCTCCAAGCCTGCGCCGATCATGTTTACCTATCGAGACCAATGGCCTGTGTCCCTCTCTACCCCGTTTGTTCATGTGTCTATCCAGATAAGTCTTAAATGTCGCTAATGTGTCTGCCTCAACCACCTCACTTGGCAGCGCATTCCAGGCCCCCACCACCCTCTGTGTAAAAACCTTCCCCGCACAGCTCCATTGAACCTTTCCCCCTTATCTTGAACTTGTTCCCCTTGTAATTATCATTTCTGTCCTGGGAAAAAGCTCCCAACTGTTCATCCTCGCCACACCCCTCATAATTTTATAAACTTCCAGCTGGTCGTCCCTCAGCCTCTGTCTTTCCAGGGAGAACAATCCCAGTTTATTCAATCAATCCTCACAGCCAATACCCTCCATAGCAGGCAACATCCTGGGCAACCCTTTCATTGGATTTGGGATGTGATTGTGGGTTTTCCTGCTATATCTCTTTCTCTTCAATCTTTCTCCCGTGATTGAGAGTTATCAGGGAGGGAGAGAGAGAGAGAAAGGGATGGTAACAGAGAGAGAGAGAGAGAGAGAGATAGAAAGGGATGGTAACAGAGAGAGAGAGAGAGAGAGAGAAAGGGATGGTAACAGAGAGAGAGAGAGAGAGAAAGGGATGGTAACAGAGAGAGAGAGAGAGAGCAAAGGCAGAGGGGCAGGGAGAGGAGAGAGATTGGAGGGGAGTGGGTTAGCGGGTGGGGGTGGGGGAGCCTCCGCTGTGCACTCACAGCCCAGACAGCTCCCCAGTCTCTGGTTAGGTGCATTAACCCACTCTGGCGCATTAACAGGCGCCAGAGTGTGGCGACTAGGAGAATTTCACAGTAACTTCATTGCAGTGTTAATGTAAGCCTTACTTGTGACTAAGAAATAAACTTTACTTTACTTTTTACTTTACTCTGAGATAAAGACCCTCACTCACAGCCTCCCAGAAGGTGGGATTTATAAACAGCGACTGTGTAACTGAGGCTGAATCTGTGCTGTTGTGTTTGAAAATATATTTTCCTCATATTTGATGTGTTGTAAAGATATTGGAATGTGGCTGCTACCAAATTGCAGTGAGAGAGAGATGTGGCTTTGCAGGAGGAGCTTCCCTCCCCATTTCCCCATGGAAATCCCTGAGAAATAGCAAACGTGGGCCCACAACACGTCATTATTTGAAACGGTCAGACAGAAACTTATCAGAGAGAGCATTTTAATCCCCATTCATCCCCAGACGGGGAAACAGAGCAGAGATCAGGACAGATTATCCAGAGTAGGAGAGACCGGGGCAGAGATGGGGTATTGGATATATATATAGATCTGGGGGGAAAGCAAGAGAGACACAGAGGGGGCTGGACAGGTTCAGAGATAGAGGCAGAGAAAGAGAGAAACAGCACGAGAAAGAGGGAATCAGAGAAGGGTGTGACTGTGCTCGAAGTGGAAGGTTCCCTGTTCAGATCGAATGTACAAACAGCACCAATGCTGGAGTGACTTATTATTTTCATTTGCGGAGGCGGGGGAGAAATGGAGGGGAGAGAGAGGGAGATGTGTGGTTCCCTCATTTCCCACTCACTTTACCCCAATCCTCACTTCAAAATCACTTTGTATCTGGCCCTGTTCAAGCTGTGTGTGTGTGTGGGATCTTGCTGTGCACTCATGCTCTGTCCCCCTGCCCCATATTCCTCACACTATGACAGAGCCCCATGCTTTAAACATAAAAAGATGGAGGGGAAGGAGGGTGGGGTAGAGAGAGAGAGAAACTGGGTGAACAGAGAAGGGGTGGGGAGTGTTGGGGGTCAGTGGAGGGAGGGGTGGGGGAAAGAGACAGAGGCTCTGGGGGTGGGGGGTGTCCTCCTGCAGTGTGGGACTCCCTGTGGGATCCTGATTGCAGCATTCCCAGTCTCTCTCTCTCTCCCTCTCACTGTGAAGCACTCGGGAGAGAGAGGGAGCTGAAATTCAAATTCCTGAGCCTGGGGGAAAGGCTTGTTCTCAATCCCAGAGTCCTGCTTGTGTTTTTAGACAGGGCGCTGGGATTTGTGGGTGTGGATGGAGAAGATTGTTCTGTTTAACTGGGGGGTGGGAGAGAGGGGGGTTTGTTCTTTCTACCTGAGGAATAATGCAGCCTCTGTGACTAGGCCGCACTTCACGGCCTAAATCTCAGCAGCACTTTTGCATTCGCTTAATTCCCCAACAGGGTTTAAGTGGCTGAATTCAATGGTTCAATAAAATGTGCAGCAGCCGCTTCAGGGTGGGATTGTGGGTTTTCCTGCTCCCGCCCCCCCTCTCATTTCCCTTTTGATTGTGAGTTTTATTTTAAACGGTCAGACAGAAACTTAGAGAGAGCATTTCAATCCAGATTCACCTCGAGGGAGAGAAACAGAGCAGAGATCAGGACAGGTTATCCAGAGACAGGAGCAGAGACGGGGTATTGGACAGATATAGATCTGGGGGAAGTGTGTAAGAGACGGAGAGGGAGAAACAGAGGGGGGGGGGGGGGGGGCGGAGAGAGGTGACTGACAGAAGTGGGAACTTCATTGGGGCCTCCTGTGTTTATTCACTGGCCTGTCTCTGGAGTAAAGCCCCCAGAATGCTTTGACGTGTTTAATAAATTCAATATCGGGACAGTCAGGAAGTTCATTGCATTTGAAACGTGTTCCCATTTTGTCAGGGTTTAATAATGAGGAGGTGAAAATGAATGTTTCCCCCACCCCCCCCCCCCAGTGAGATTGTGAATTTCAGCAAGTCCTGGGATCTTGCTGTGCCTTTTATTGTTTTTAATCAGCTTTTGTTTTGTGTTTAATCAAATTTCACTTTATTTTCCCTTTCTCTCTTCCAAGGAGAATTCCTTTGGAAACTTTGGCGATGCAGAGAGCGAATAGTTTTGCCGTGAGGAACCCTCGGACAAGAGCTATAACCAGAGAGAAAAATATTAATAAAAGTCCCCGTGTCTTTGTCGTTCATTTTTATTCACAGATAGACTGGTGGGGCTTTTACACTGAGGGTTAGTGGTCTGTGTGTCAGGGGGAGGGGGTATTCCCAGTGATCCCTGCTCCAATGTAATCCCACAGATTTCAATCCCTCTCCCTGAAGCTCTGTCTGTGCAACTCCCCCATCCTCAGAACTGTTTCTCCACATCTTTCCAATCCCGGTCTCTCCCCATCCTTTATACCTCAGCCTCTCACAATGGCAGCATCTTTCCCTTTTTCTCTCCTTCTCTCTATCTTTCACTCTCTCTCTGAAACTTTGTCACTCTGTCTTGCCAAAGCCCCACTTTCTATTTATCTCGACATCTCACTTTGTATCTCAGCCTCTCTGGACATCTCTCTCTCTCTCTGTGGATCATTTTATCTCAATCACAGCAGCCTCCTCTCCTTCTCTCTCTCTATCTCTGCTCCCTCTCTGTGACTCATTCTGTCTGAAGTACAGCAGCATTCTCTCTCACTCCCCATCTCTATATCTTTTCACAATAACTTCATTGCAGTGTTAATGTAAGCCTACTTGTGATTAACAAATAAAATTTTAACTTTAACTCTGCTTTTATTTGTCTCTTATCTCTCTCTATCTCCTTCACTCTCTCTATCTGCTTCCCCCTCTCTCTGATCTCTGCTTCCCCCTCTCTGTGAATCATTCTGTCTGAATTACAGCAGCATTCTCTCTATCTCCATCTCTACTTCTCTGTCTCTCTCTATCTCTCTCTCTCTCTCGTGGGGGACGGGCCCGATCACAGGTTTGCTGTTCACAAGCAGCAAAGGCCCAGGAACGCAGAGGGAGGGAATCGGGGGCAATTCAGAGGGATTCAGCACTGCTGAAAGGGGGGAGTGTGTAATACAGGGGCTTGTTCAGAGCCAGGGGCTATTAGACAGAGAGGGAAGGGGCCGGTGGGGGAGGCTGTTGTACAAGTGGGGGGAATATTATAACACAGGCTGACCAGAGTCAGGGGTTATCAGAGAAAGGGGGCAATGGAGATGGGGGGGAAGAATCAGACAGGGGGTCTGTTGTACAGGATGGGGGTGGGGGATGTTATAACACAGGCTGCTCAGTGTCAGGGGAATTAGTCATTTGAACGTTAATGTTTAAAATGGGCAGAGTTTCCACATCCAACTCCACCAGGAGCTGTTTACAGGGGGGTGGTGGACGGGGATGGACGCGCGGTGGGGGGGGGGGGAGAGGGGGGGTACTAATTAGAAAGGGGGGGATCTGTCAGTCCAGAGGCTGTTCACAGGGAGGGAGTGGGAATTTGCCAGGTTGAGAGGGGAGGCGGGGGGAAAGAGGGATATTCAGCTGGGGGGCTTTGAAGATGGTTTGGGCAGTGGGGGGAGCGGGGTACGGGGCTCAGAGGGAAAGATCGGGAGATTTAGAGGGATTGTGAGGAGGGACGACAGAATTGGCTGGAGTCGGGGGGGGGGGGGAATTGAGAGGGATAAAAGGGGGAGAGTGGAGAGGGAGACTCAGGGATTGTGGTCGGGAATTAGAGGGATTCGGGGATTTAAGGGTCTCATGGGGACTTTGGGATTTAGCGGGGCTGAGAGGGAGGGAATCGGGGGGAATTGAGGGGGATTCGGGAAGGGGGGGCTTAGAGGGGGATTTCTGGGGTTCTGAGGGATACAGGAGGGATTGGGGGGCTTACGGGGATTACAAGACATGGTTTGGTGCTCAGACAGATTGAAGGGGTGGGATTGGAGAGGGAGCAGGATTCGGGGGCAGAGGAATGTGGCGAGGGTGGGTGCGATCTCGGGAGACATTCAGGGGGGATTCTAGAGGAATCTCAGGGGCTTAGAATCTGGGGACGGTCTGGATGGGGTAGGGAGTCAGAGGGAGATGGCGGGGGGGGGCGAGTCGGGGTGGAGGGAAAGGGATTGAGGGCGGGGTGGATTTATAGGGATTTGGGAGGGGGGAAATTCAGAGAGGGATTTAGGGTGGGGCCTTGCATCAGGGTTAGAATTGGGGGGGGTGTCGAGCGATTCGGAGCGGGGGGGGTGACTCAGAGGGATTCAGGGGTGGTGAGGACTTAGGAAGGATTGGGTGCAGGCGTCAGGGGGGCTTGGGTTTGGCAGGGGGGCAGAGGGAGCCTTTGGGGGGGGGCTGAGGAATTGGGGCAGGAACTTGGAGGATTCAGGGGGCTGAGAGTCAGATTGGCAGTGGGTGTCAGAGAGATTGAGCGGGGGGAGGGGGTGCTTACAGAGTCGGATGAAAGGAGATGGGGCAGAGGGACAGGGAATCAGGTGGGGGAAAGAGGAGTTTTGGGGGGGAATTAGTGGAGATTGAGGGCGGGGGGTTGAGAAGGATTGGGAGTGGCTCAGAGGGCTTTGGCGGTGAGTTCCTGAGAGAGAGTGAGTGGGGGGGTGATTAGAGTGGGATTGGAGAAGATTGGGCAGAGAGGATCGGGGGGAGGGGCAGAGAGGATCGGGGGGAGGGGCAGAGAGGATCGGGGGGAGGGGCAGAGAGGATCGGGGGAGGGGCAGAGAGGATCGGGGGGGAGGGGCCGAGAGGATCGGGGGGAGGGGCCGAGAGGATCGGGGGGAGGGGCCGAGAGGATCGGGGGGAGGGGCAGAGAGGATGGGGGGAGGGGCAGAGAGGATCGGGGGGAGGGGCAGAGAGGATCGGGGGGAGGGGCAGAGAGGATCGGGGGGAGGGGCAGAGAGGATCGGGGGGAGGGGCAGAGAGGATCGGGGGGAGGGGCAGAGAGGATCGGGGGGAGGGGCAGAGAGGATCGGGGGGAGGGGCAGAGAGGATCGGGGGGAGGGGCAGAGAGGATCGGGGGGAGGGGCAGAGAGGATCGGGGGGAGGGGCAGAGAGGATCGGGGGGAGGGGCAGAGAGGATCGGGTCTGTCGGTGGGGGTGGGGTTTGGGTCTGTCGGTGGGGGTGGGGTTTGGGTCTGTCGGTGGGGGTGGGGTTTTGGGTCTGTCGGTGGTCTGTCGGTGGGGGTGGGGGTTGGGTCTGTGGGTGGGGGTGGTGTTTGGGTCTGGGGGTGGGGTTTGGGTCTGTCGGTGGGGGTGATGTTTGGGTCTGTCGGTGGGGGTGGGGTTTTGGGTCTGTCGGTGGGGGTGGGGTTTGGGTCTATCGGTGGGGGTGGGTTTTTGGGTCTGTCGGTGGGGGTGCGGTTTGGGTGTGGGGGTGGGGGTTGGGTCTGTCGGTGGGGGTGGGGGTTGGGTCTGGGGGTGGGGTTTGGGTCTGTTGGTGGGGTTTGGGTCTGTTGGTGGGGTTTGGGTCTGTCGGTGGGGGTGGGGTTTGGGTCTGGGGATGGGGTTTGGGTCTGTCGGTGGGGGTTTGGATTATGAGGAGAGGCTGAGGAGATTGGGTTTGTACTCGTTGGAGTTTAGAAGGATGAGGGGGGATCTTATGGAGACTTATAAGATAATGCGGGGGCTGGATAGGGTGGAGGCGGAGAGATTCTTTCCACTTAGTAAGGAAGTTAAAACTAGAGGACACAGCCTCAAAATAAAGGGGGGTCGGTTTAAGACAGAGTTGAGGAGGAACTTCTTCTCCCAGAGGGTGGTGAATCTCTGGAATTCTCTGCCCACTGAGGTGGTGGAGGCTACCTCGCTGAATATGTTTAAAGCGCGTTTGGATGGATTCCTGATCGGTAAGGGAATTAAGGGTTATGGGGATCAGGCGGGTAAGTGGTACTGATCCACGTCAGATCAGCCATGATCTTATTGAATGGCGGGGCAGGCTCGAGGGGCTAGATGGCCTACTCCTGCTCCTATTTCTTATGTTCTTATGTTCTTATGTCTGCGTGACAGAGATAGACAGGTGTGTATATCTAGGAAATTGGATCAGGAATTGGCTAGCGGATAGGAAACAGAGGGTGGTGGTTGATAGTAAATATTCATCATGGAGTGCGGTTACAAGTGGTGTACCTCAGGGATCTGTTTTGGGGCCACTGCTGTTTGTAATATTTATTAATGATCTGGATGAGGGTATAGTTGGGTGGATTAGCAAATTTGCTGATGACACCAAAGTCGGTGGTGTGGTAGACAGTGAGGAAGGGTGTCGTAGTTTGCAGGAAGACTTAGACAGGTTGCAAAGTTGGGCCGAGAGGTGGCGGATGGAGTTTAATGCGGAGAAGTGTGAGGTAATTCACTTTGGTAGGAATAACAGATGTGTTGAGTATAGGGCTAACGGGAGGACTTTGAATAGTGTGGAGGAGCAGAGGGATCTAGGTGTATGTGTGCATAGATCCCTGAAAGTTGGGAATCAAGTAGATAAGGTTGTTAAGAAGGCATATGGTGTCTTGGCGTTTATTGGTAGGGGGATTGAATTTAGGAGTCGTAGCGTTATGTTGCAACTGTACACAACTCTGGTGCGGCCGCACTTGGAGTACTGTGTGCAGTTCTGGTCCCCACATTACAGGAAGGATGTGGAGGCTTTGGAGAGGGTGCAGAGGAGGTTTACCAGGATGTTGCCTGGTATGGAGGGGAGATCCTATGAGGAGAGGCTGAGGGATTTGGGATTGTTTTCGCTGGAAAGGCGGCGGCTAAGAGGGGATCTTATTGAAACATATAAGATGATTAGAGGTTTAGATAGGGTGGATAGTGATAGCCTTTTTCCTCTGATGGAGAAATCCAGCACGAGGGGGCATGGCTTTAAATTGAGGGGGGGTAGTTATAGAACCGATGTCAGGGGTAGGTTCTTTACCCAGAGGGTGGTGAGGGATTGGAATGCCCTGCCAGCATCAGTTGTAAATGCGCCTAGTTTGGGGGCGTTTAAGAGATCCGTAGATAGGTTCATGGACGAAAAGAAATTGGTTTAGGTTGGAGGGTCACAGTTTTTTTTTTTAACTGGTCGGTGCAACATCGTGGGCCGAAGGGCCTGTTCTGCGCTGTAATGTTCTATGTTCTATGTTCTATATATCTATGTGTGTGTGTGAGAGAGAGGAGTGAGTGAGTGAGAGGAGGAGTGTGTTTGTGCATGTCTATGAGATAGCGTGTCTGTGTGAGAGAGACACAGGATAGGAATGTGTGGGTGTCTGTGTTGGAGGGATTACAGAGTGTGTGTTTGTGAGATAGAGTGAGTGTGAGAAAGAGGAGTGTGTATGTGTGTGAGTGTGTGTGTGTGTGTGTGAGAGAGATAGTGTGGAGTGCGTGTATGTGAGAGAGAGTAATGTGTCAATTTTTGGCATGTGTGTGTAAATGTAAGATAGGGAGGGAAGTGTGTGTGTGTCTGTCTGTGTCTGCGTATACGTGCATATTTCTGTGAGAGAGAAAGAGGAGGATGTGTGTGTGTGTGAGAGAGAGCTAGTATATTTGCGTCTGAGAGAGAGAGATTTGAGGGACTCGAGTCAGTGTGAGAGAGAGTGTGTGTCTGAGAGAGAGTGTACGTGTGAGAGAGAGAGAATGTGAGAGAGTGTGTTTGTCTGAGAGATTGTGTGGAAGAGAGCGAGAGTGTGTGCGCATCAGTGTGCATGAGAGTGCGTGCGTGAGAGTGTGTGCATGAGAGAGAGCGTGTGAGAGAGAGATCGTGTGTGAGGGAAAGCATGCGTGAGAGAGAGAGTGTGTGTGAGAGAGAGTGTGTGTGAGCGAGAGTGTGTGTGAGAGAGCGTGTGTGTGTGAGAGAGATCTGTGTGCATATGACGGAGTGTGTGTGCATGTCTGACAATGCGTCCGTGTGAGATAGAGTGTGATAGAGAGAGTGTGTGTGCGTGTGAGAGTGTGTGCATGTGAGAGAGTGTGCGTGTGAGGGAGAGAGTGTGTGCGTGTGTGAGAGAGAGAGCGTGTGCGTGTGAGAGAGAGTGTGTGAGAGTGTGAGTTTGTTTGAAAGAATGTGTGAGAGTGTGTGCGTGTGGCAGTGTGGGTGTGAGAGAGTGTGTGCCTGAGAGAGTGTGTGTGTGTGAGTGTGTGTGTGTGAGAGAGAGTGTGTGTGTATGTGAGAGTGTGTGTGTATGTGAGAGTGTGTGTGTGAGAGAGTGTGTGCGTGTGAGAGTTTGTGTATGTGTGAGACTGTGTGTGTGTGTGTGTGTGTGTAAGGGAGTGTGTGTGAGTTAAAAAATGTGTGTGAGGGTGAGCGTGTGTGTGAGAGAGATGTGTGTGCATGTCTGACAGTGTGTCCATTTGTGAGAGAGTGTGAGAGTGTGTGCGTGAGTGTGTACATGAGACAGTGTGTGCGAGAGAGTGTGTGCGAGAGAGTGTGTGCGAGAGAGAGTGTGTGCGAGAGAGAGTGTGTGCGTGTGAAAGAGAGTGTGCATTTGAGAGAGAGAGTCTGTGAGAGTATGAGTTTGTCTGAACGTGTGTGGGAGAGCGTGTGCGGGTGTGCATGTGACAGTGTGGGCGTAAGAGAGTGTGTGCCTGAGAGTGTGTGTGAGAGTGTGTGTGTGTGTAAGGGAGAGTGTGCGTGAGGGAGAGTGTGTGTGTGTGAGAGAGAGTGTGTGTGTGAGAGAGAGTGTGTGTGAGAGAGTGTGTGAGGGAGAGTGTGTGTGATAGAGTGTGTGTGAGTGTGTGTGTGTGTGAGAGCGTGTGTGTGTGAGAGAGAGTGTGTGTGAGAGAGAGTGTGTGTGAGAGAGAGTGTGTGTGAGAGAGAGACTGTGTGTGAGAGAGTGTGTGTGTGAGAGAGAGTGTGTGAGAGAGAGTGTGTGTGAGAGAGAGTGTGTGTGAGAGAGAGTGTGAGGGAGAGTGTGTGTGAGGGAGAGTGTGTGTGAGGGAGAATGTGTGTGATAGAGTGTGTGTGTGTGTGTGTGTGAGAGAGCGTGTGTGTGTGTGTGTGAGTGCGTGTGTGTGAGAGAGTGCGTGTGAGAGAGAGAGATCGGTGTGCTTGTGACAGGGTGTGTGCATGTCTGAGTGTGTCCATGTGTGCGTGAGAGAGTGTGTGCGTGGAGTGTGTGCGTGAGAGCATGTGTGCGTGAGAGCATGTGTGCGTGAGAGCATGTGTGCGAGAGAGCATGTGTGTGCAAGAGAGCATGTGTGTGAGAGAGAGCACGTGTGTGAGAGTGCATGAGCGTGTGTGGACGTGAGAGAGTGTGTGAGAGAGAATGTGTGAGAGTGTGTGGGAGAGCGTGTGTGTGTGTGTGTGAGAGAGTTTGTGTGTGAGGGAGAGTGTGTGTTAGAAAGAGGAGTGTGTGTGCGTGTGTGTGTGTGTGTAAGAGAGAGAAGTATCTCTGTGTGTGCATCTCTGTGTGTGCAATGTAAGAGTGTGTTTCTGTGTGTTTCCATGTGAGGAAGTTGGAGGTGTTTGTGAGTGAGTGATAATGTTTTGGATAACTCTCACTCTGAGGGTTCACATCCACCCTCATTGCCACACACCAACACACACTCACACCCGCTGATATTGGGAGTGAGACGGACAGACACACACTCTTCCCCGAATGGTCATCATTATTTATTACTCATGTTTTAACATTATCAATTTATTGCTTCAAAATTGTTTGTTCATTGCCCAGCAAGATGTTTCTGTTTATATCTGAGCTTTATTTTTGAACTCATGTTTAATGTTGTGCCAATCTTTTTCTTTCCAATATCTGTTCATCGGCCCGTTGAGTGAGAAAATAACTGAACCTGGTTCTACACAAGAAGGTTGGAGCAGCCGGTAACCACTGGACCAGAGGAGGAGATTGCAGGTCTCTCACCTTCCTTTCTCAGACGGGCTGGAACAGAGATAATGAAGACACAGAAACATACGCTGACCATCCACCAGAGGAGCTGCTAGATCTTGGCTGGCTCTTTGCTGACAGAGTTTATGAGAAGGAAGTTGTTGCAGAAACAAGTGATCCGCTGGAAGAGGAGCTCCTGGTTCTTTGTCTCCACTGTCAACGCAGACGCAATCTGTCTGGTCTTGAGGAGTTTGCTCCAATTGCTGAAGGAGTCATGGGAAAGATCAGCGGCCAGATGGCAGCAGTGGCCAGAAGCTGCTGTCCCACTCCACCAAGGTGTTTGTGCCCCAGGAAAAGGACAAGTGAAGGCAAATGTCCACAACTGGCGGCAAGAGAGCAAGAGCACTGTTGGAGATTGAAGACTCGGGGGACAGTGACCCCCGGGGGGTGGTGGAGGGGGTGGAGGGGAGAGGAGCTGGACACAAACTACAAAATACAGGAGGGAGGGGAGTTACATTCGTATTATCTGTGATTTTCATTTACAATTAGCTTGATTCTGTTGTCTGGTCTGCGCTAGTTTTAAGTTAAATCTGTTCCACATGTGACGTGTTTTATATGCTATTGAGTCTTGTAAATAAAAGGTTAATCCTGCTGCTCAGTAATTGGTGCGAATGTTCCTCATTTTACAACCTGGATAACTGTATTTATTCACAATTAAGTGCTGTTAAAGCCAGTTAATAATCGGATTCATGTGTGTTTTCTCGTGAAGTTTTATTAAATCAGTCTATATTTCAACAATTGCCGACCTAAATTCTCAATGGAATTTCACAATTCACTCCCTTTCATTTGAGTTGTTAGATTCACTCAACCTGTGATGTGAGACATGCAACTCCGCCTGGGAGTTCACTCCCTCCCGCTGCAGCTTGACAGACATGTTCATCGTTATGGTGGGGAATGCGGAATAGTCTGTATTTTGTCGAGTGTTCGCCGAGGTTCACGACACCAGACGGCACTTTCATGGTCACCTTATACAACGTAGGTTCCGGAATAATGACCATGGAATCGCCGTCTCGTGTCAAAAGCAAACTATTTGGTCCAATACAAACCTCACTCCCCAACCTCTCTATCCCCCTCCCCAGCAACTACCTGAAGCTAAATTAATGTCACAACATTACTGCCATCTTTTACCCAAAACTTAGCTTCAGACCCTGTCCCTCTATATTTAGAATACAGTAAGAAGTTTAACAACACCAGGTTAAAGTCCAACAGGTTTATTTGGTAGCAAAAGCCACACAAGCTTTCGAGGCTCGAAGCCCCTTCTTCAGGTGAGTGGGAATTCTGTTCACAAACAGAACTTATAAAGACACAGACTCAATTTACATGAATAATGGTTGGAATGCGAATACTTACAACTAATCCAGTCTTTAAGAAACAAAACAATGGGAGTGGAGAGAGCATCAAGACAGGCTAAAAAGATGTGTATTGTCTCCAGACAAGACAGCCAGTGAAACTCTGCAGGTCCAGGCAACTGTGGGAGTTACAAATAGTGTGACATGAACCCAATATCCCGGTTGAGGCCGTCCTCGTGTGTGCGGAACTTGGCTATCAGTTTCTGCTCAGCGACTCTGCGCTGTCGTGTGTCGCGAAGGCCGCCTTGGAGAACGCTTACCTGAATATCAGAGGCCGAATGCCCGTGACCGCTGAAGTGCTCCCCAACAGGAAGAGAACAGTCTTGCCTGGTGATTGTCGAGCGGTGTTCATTCATCCACCGACCTCCTCAGAAGACAAACACGGGACACAGTGGACAGAGTACCCTTCGTTGTCCAGTACTTCCCCGGAGCTATATTTAACCATATATATATTTAACCAGCCCGTCTCTGACATCTCCTCCAGTCACACAACCCTGTGAGATGTCTGCACCGCTCTAATTGTGGCATCATGAGCGTTCCACATGCAACATGACTTGCAGCGATAAACTCTCATCTCCAACATTTCAATTGAAATTTCAAAGCTCAATGGCTTTGAAGCCGAATGGTCCAGATTGCCATGGCCTTCAATGTGAACAAGTTGTTAGTGATGTCACTACAGAGGTTGCCTAGGAAACAATGACTGAACACAGGGGGTGAATGTGAGAAGCTGAAGTTTCCACTTGAAGACATTCCCAGTGTCTCTGAGCAGCTGAACTGGGGAAGCCTTTGGGCAGAGACTGTGCTGCTGCTATTGCCCTTCCCGGCCAACAGGCGTCTCTGTAACGCTCCCGGGGGCTGCCTGTGCGCATGTGCGGGACGGGAATGCTCCCAGAGGTCAGCGCGCGGGACGCCGCCGCATTGATGCCGTCTCCCCTGGCAACCGCAAGATGGTCGCCGCCGCCGCCTCCCTTGGCAAGGGAATATGGCCGCTGGCCGTCTCCCTTGGCAACGCAAAATGGCCGCCGGCGGTGGGGGTGTCATTGCGGCGCGTGCGCAGTGAGGTCTGTCTGCAGCCATTGTCCAGGTTGCCCCCAGTGGATGGGGTTGGGATTGTGCAGCAGATGGAGCAACAATCCCAGTTTCAATAGGGGGACAGAAGCTGCAATGCTGCCCCCTGTTGGTCACTTCTCCCAGTCTCAGCATTGCAGAGTGTTTAAACAAGAGTGCATTGTCACAGCAGCACCTTGACCTTCAGTTTCACTTTATTTATTAGTCTCAGAAGTAGGCTTACATTAACACTGCAATGAAGTTACTGTGAGAATCCCCTAGTCGCCCACACTCCGGCGCCTGTTCGGGTTACACTGAGGGAGAATTTAGCACGGCCAATGCACCCTAACCAGCACGTCTTTCAGACTGTGGGAGGAAACCGGAGCACCCGGAGGAAACCCACGCAGACACGGGGAGGGGACAGCCCGGGGGAAAGCTCCATTCCAACTGTCCCTGGAGTGTCAGATTAACCTGGGTCACTCACTGGGTCCCTGGCTAAGACTCACCTCCCTCAGACAGTGAGACCCTCCTGTATCACTCACCTTACTGTAGTCAGATACCCTCAGACTCAGCACTGGGCCCTGGGCGTGTTCTTTAAATGCTGCGATCTATCGTGGAGGAAAGAGTTGGGAGGATTTTGATTTGATTTGATTTATTATTGTCGCGTGTATTGGGATACAGATTCACATCTACCCACCGGTGCGCATGTGCGGGAGGGGGATTCTCCCAGAGGGCCGCGCGCGGGCCGCCGCCGCATTGAAGCCGCCTCCCCTGGCAACGCAAGATGGCCGCGAGCCGTCTCCCCTGGCAACGCAAGATGGCCGCGGGCCGCCTCCCCGGCAACGCAAGATGGCCACGGGCCGCCTCCCCGGCAACGCAAGATGGCCGCGAGCCGTCTCCCCTGGCAATGCAAGATGGCCGCGGGCCGTCTCCCCTGGCAACTCAAGATGGCCGCCGGCGGTGAGTGCTGGTGGCGCAGCCGCAAACCGGGAATGGAAGGCGGGCCCCCGGCGCAGAAAGAGGCCATTCAGCCCATCAGAGCGGCAGCAGCTCGGGGAATGGAAACTAGCCGCCCATTGTAACCGCAGCTTCCAGTCCGGCAGCCCCCAGCCCCCTGTTTCCAGCCGGCAGCATTTCAGCTCCAGGTGCGGCTGCTGATGGAGTGAAGCCCCGGGCTTTGTGTCTGAAGCTCCAGTTTAGGCAGCGAATTGCAGACAGGCAGCAGCCTCTGAGTGAAAAGCTTCTTCCTAATGTCCCCTCTAATGCTGCCAGCAATCCCCTTCAATCTGTGGCAGCCCCCCCACTGCCCCCCCCCGGGTAAGTCACCTCTCTCTGCTCGGGGGAAACTGCCCTTTCCTCTCCACCCTGTCTCCCACCCTCACCATTCTGGACACCTCAGTTCACTCACCCCTCAGCCTCCTGTGTTCCCAGCAACACAACCCTGGCCAATCCAATCTTTCCCCATCGCCGCCATTCCCCAGCCCCGGGGCAACACTTTTATAAATCCAAATGGTTCTCCAATCCCATTAAACTGTCCATTTAACATTGCCCCATCGCCAACTGTGAACAGCCAACACAGACACAAACCAGAGGCACAGACGCTGCAAATGTCGCAATCTTTATTTACAAAACAATGGAACATTTATGGACAGGTTCAGGTCAATCTCAGTGATGGGCGGTGACCAGGTCCACATTAAAACAATGGCTCAGTCCAAGGTTAAACATCATTGGAACAAAGTGGAAGTTTGTTCTGCAATTGGACATTGCCGGTGACTCCCAATATGATGGAGATATCCAAACTCACACCAGGCGAGGAGGCGGTAGTGGAAGGTGTGCAGCAGCAGCCCGCACAGGAAACGCCTCCGCGCGGTAGAAAAAGACATGGAGGACATTTCCGCGAGGCGGCTCAGGCTGTGGGGCACACAGAGTGTTTAAACAAGAGTGCATTGTCACAGCAGCACCTTGACCTTCAGTTTCAGTTTATTTATTAGTGTCAGAAGTAGGCTTACATTAACACTGCAATGAAGTTACTGTGAGAATCCCCTATTCGCCCACACTCCGGCGCCTGTTCGGGTTACACTGAGGGAGAATTTAGCACGGCCAATGCACCCTAACCAGCACGTCTTTCAGACTGTGGGAGGAAACCGGAGCACCCGGAGGAAACCCACGCAGACACGGGGAGGGGACACCCGGTGGAAAGCTCCATTCCAACTGTCCCTGGAGTGTCAGATTAACCTGGGTCACTCACGCACCCCCGGCTAAGACTCACCTCCCTCAGACAGTGAGACCCTCCTGTATCACTCACCTTACTGTAGTCAGATACCCTCAGACTCAGCACTGGGCCCTGGGCGTGTTCTTCAAATGCTACGATCTATCATGGAGGAAAGAGTTGGGAGGATTTTGATTTGATTTGATTTATTATTGTTGCGTGTATTGGGATACAGTGAAAAGTATTGTTTCTTGTATGCTGGACAGACAAAACATACCGTTCATAGAGTACATCGCGGAGAAGTCAAAGAGAGGGTGCAGAATGTAGTGTTGCAATCATAGGTAGGGTGTAGAGAGAGATAAATCTAATATGTAGCAGGTCCATTCAAAAGTCTGAGGGCAGCAGGGAAGTTCTTGAGTCGGTTGGTACGTGATCTCAGACTTTGTATCTTTTTCCTGACGGAAGAAGGTGGAAGAGAGAATGTGTGCATGAGGTCCTTAATTATGCTGGCTGCTTTTCTAAGGCCGCGGGAAGTGGAGACAGAGTCAATGAATGGGAGGCTCGTCTGCGTGATGGACGGGGCGACATTCATGACCTTTTGTAATTTCTTGCAGTCTTGGACAGAGCAGAAACCAGACCAAGCCGTGACACAGAAAGGATGCTTTCTATGGTGCATCTGTAGAAGTTGGTGAGAGTCGTAGCTGACATGCCAAATTTCCTCAGCCTCCTGAGAAAGTAGACGTGTTGGTGGGCTTTCTCAATTATAGTGTCGGTATGGGGGGACCAGGACAGGTTGTTGGTGATCTGGACACCTAGAAACTTGAAGTTGGGACCCAAATGACAAGTTGTCATAGTGTCATCGATGTTTACAGCATGGAAACAGGCCCTTTGGCCCAACTTGTCATGCTGCCCTTTTTCTTTTAACCCCTAAGCTAGTCCCAATTCCCCACATTTGGCCCATATCCCTCTACATCTATCTTACCCATGTAACTGTCTGAATGCTTTTTAAAAGATAAAATTGTGTCCGTCTCTACTACTACCTCTGGCAGCTTGTTCCGGACGCTCATCACTCTCTGTGTGAAAAGATTGCCCCTCTGGACACTTTTGTATCTCTCCCCTCTCACCTTAAACCCATGCCCTCTAGTTTTAGACTCCCCTACCTTTGGGAAAAGATTGTGTGTCAACCATAGAATAGCCACAGAATGAAGGAGGCCATTCAGCCCATTCAGCTGGTGTTGACTCTCTGCTAGAGCAATCGAGCCAGTCCCACCGCTCCACCTTGTCCCTGGAGCCCTGCAAATCTTTTCCCATCAGCTTCCCATCCCATTTCCTCCGGAAAGACAGCGAGGAGCAGAGAGGAAAGAGGGACTTGGGGAATGGAAGGTTTCATCTGATGTTCTTGTTGGCAGATGCTCTGTGGCGGATAAAGCTGGCAGCCTCCTCCAGAAAGCAGTACAGAGTGAATGGAAGGGGCAGAATGTGAGTGAGATGAGACACGAGAGAGAGACAGAGAGGGGTGAAAGCTTTCTGTTTGTCAGCAAATAGCACAATGGTGGCCCTGTGTCCTTCAGGGAGCGGCCCAGGCCTCGCTCAAAGCCTGCCCTGTCCTCACACTCACTGGGAGACGGCCATTTCTAACATGTTGTCCATGTTTCTAAGCTGACACTGAGACAAACACAACAACAGCAACCACTGTCCGGACAAGTCCTCAAGGAGAATGAAATGTCCAAAGCCACTTCAAAGGAAGATTGGGCGGCAGGATTTGTCCCCGAGCTGTGGAGGGAGAGATTTGGATGGATGACCAGAAGCTGGGTCAGTGAGGTTGTGTTTTAGCAATGGAGGTCTCGAGAACAGAAAAGGCCCTTCGGCCTATTGCATCTGTGCCGGTCAAAGACAAATCACCAACTTGGCTCACGGCCTGGTAAGCCTTGGCATTGCAAATGCATAGCTAAGCACTTCTTAAACGTTCTGAGGGTCTCTGCCTCCACCACCCTTTCAGGCAAAGAGTTCCAGACTCCCACCACCCTCTGGGTGAAAAAGGTTTTCCTCACATCCCCTGTAAACCTCCTGCCACTTACCTAAAATCTATACCCCCTGGTCATTGATCCCACCACCAAGGGGAAAGCTTTCTTCCCGTCTACTCTATCGATGTCCCTCATAATCTTATCCATTTCCATCATGTTCCCCCTCAGCCTCCTCTGCTCCACGGAAAACAACCCCAGGGTGGAATCTTATCACCGTTCAGGCCGGCAGGATTTTCCCATCCCACTGCAGTGAAAGGAGGTTTGGCTGGTCACCAGATTCTCCGACCTCGCTGAGCGGGAGTGTGGCGTCAACAGGTGGTAAGATCACACCCTCAGTCTATAAAATCTCTCTTCAGTTCGAGTGGCGGCACGGTAGCACAGTGGTTAGCACTGCTGCCTCACAGCGCCAGGGACCCGGGTTCAATTCCGGCCTCGGGTTACTGTCTGTGTGGAGCTTGCACATTCTCCCCATGTCTGCGTGGGTTTCCTCCGGGTGCATTGTCCATGCAAAATTGCCCTGAGGGTCCCACGATGTATAGGTTAGGGGGATTAGCGGGAAAATACGTGGGGTTACGGGGTAAGCCTGGGTAAAAGTCCATGCAGATTTGACGGGTCGAATGGCATCATTCTGGACTGTAGGGATTCTATGATTCTATGAACTAAAACTCTCCAGGCCAGGCAACATCCTGGTGAATCTCCTCTGCACCTTTTCCAGTGCTATCACATCCCTCCTATCCTGTGAATTCCACAACTGCACAATTTTTCGATGAGGGGCGGCACAGTGGTTAGCGCTGCTGCCTCACAGCGCCAGGGACCCGGGTTTGATTCCTGGCTTGGGTCACTGTCAGTGTGGAGTTTGTACATTCTCCCCGTGTCTGCGTGGGTTTCCACCGGGTGCTGCGGTTTCCTCCCACAGTTCGAAAGACGCGCTGGTTAGGTGTATCAGCCATGCTAAATTCTCCCCAAGTTGCCCAAACAGGCGCCAGAGCATGGCGACTACGGATTTTCCACAGTAACTTCATTGCAGTGTTAATGTAACCCTACTTGTGACACTAATAAACAAACTTTTAAACCTGATACTCGATTCCCCCATGTTGGCCTTGTTCTGTGATAATTAATGCGGATGTTTAGATTATTCAATAGTTCTTTAAGGACAGCAGACACAGGGAAAAAAAACATGTGGCTCTTTACACAACAGATATATTTCAAGGGGATACTGCAGCCAACTGTATCTGAGTGGCAGTAATCTTCCCTCAGAATCAGACAGATTGTGGCTTCAGCTCAGAGCCTCAAATACTAGGCCCTTAGCATCGATCAGAGACTCCGAACACAGCATGATGGGAGAGGGGACAAAGGAAAGTGGTGTTGAATTTGTGAGCCTTGTTTTGTGGAAAGCTTTAGTGTTTGGTCAGAATGTTAATTTTTGAGTGGACCTACCATACATTAAGCTGATCTTTCTCTATACCCTATCGGTAACTGCAACACTGTATTCTGCACGCTCTCCTCTCTTTCTCCCGAATGAACTCTATGAACAGTATGTTTTGTCTGTGTAGCGTGTGTCGTGGTTCCCCAGGACGACAATTCGTTTACATCGGTTTAAAACAGAGAGTCTGAGCAGCGATCTTTCAAGCAAAAGACTTTATTTCTCAGCATAAGAGATAAAGCCGGGAGCGTCCGGAAAACTCCAAAGAGCCCTTGGGCTTACACTCTTTTATGTACATTTCAGCCTCATATCTCAAGATCCTCCTCTCCCTTTTACAGCCTGTCCTTGGTTGTTATCTTACCCTACAGCCCTATCTTTCTTTGGCCACCATTAATTTTAGTTGACCCTTTATCTGTTTTCTTTACATTTGGTCGTTCCCTGTTATATCTCTTCGTTTCTTAAACCATGGTGGTTATAACTCTTGCTCTTATCTGAACTTTTCTGTTTGTATAATAATCGTAGTTTTGTTGATTTAGGCCGAAAGTGTTAGAAAGGACATTCTCTCTGCTGATTTTATGGTTTTATGGTCCACTATTAAGTTGAACCACCGAGCAGTCTTCCTTGTTTTCTTAAGTGACTGTTGTCTGCTTTCCTTAATTAGTGATTGCTATATTACTTCTCTAGTTCCTCCACTTTGATCATATCGACTACACTTGATTA
This sequence comes from Mustelus asterias, assembly GCF_964213995.1. Lineage (NCBI taxonomy): Eukaryota > Metazoa > Chordata > Chondrichthyes > Carcharhiniformes > Triakidae > Mustelus > Mustelus asterias. The sequence continues at coordinate 160,237 of NW_027590813.1, forward strand.
TATTAGTTCACACGAAGTTACTTTAGGTTATATACCCATCTCACTACTCACCTAAATCTGCTATATCATTTTACTAAAACCTGTGAATCTGAATTTCATACCTAGCTCATACAATATCTAATACAATTTCCCTTACAAGTGAATCTGAATTTCATACTAAACTCATACAATATCCAGTACAATTTCCCTTACAAGTCCCCCCTTTGAGGCTATTCCCTAGCCTCATCCCAATTACCAAGCTCAAATAATCCCCTCGCTCAATTCCATTTGCATTTCATTTTAATCACTTTTTCAGGCGATGTGGAGGAGCCGACTATTTTGGTCAGGGATCAGTGTCCCTATTCTAACTTTATCATAATTTGTCTATCCCGGTTCTGATTTTTGGGTTGCTCCTCCAGATTGCCTGCCCCTGACAGTCATCAGCCAAAAACCTTCCCACTCTTGTCTAGGGAAGGGAAAAAGACTGATTCCTGTGTACAGACTAAGTTCTCCTGGTTTCGTGCGGACTTCCGCAAGGTGCTGTTGTTTCCACAAGGTGATCTTCCACTATTGTAGTTATTTTACAGAGTGACGAGTTTCAACTTCGACCAAGGTCATTGTAAATCCACTCAGCGGGGGCGGCTCAAGATTTTCCCATTCCTCTGTTTTTTCTCTTGAGCGTGAGCTGCTTATCACCCGCGTCACCATCTGCCGCGCTGCCATTCTGGTAAGGAAGGATCTCAGGGCGGGTAAAAAACAACAAAATATCAATCCCAGAATGATTATTGTTGCTATTGCTACAGCTCCAGCTTTGGCAAACCACGCCCCCCATCTTCCTAATATTCTGTCCAGCCAACTCCATACCTCATGCCCAAACCCAGCATTTTCTTTCACTTCTTTCTTAAGATTTTTTAACTTATTCATGGCTTGTGTAAATGACCCTTCTGGATTAGTGTTATTAGGGATAAATGTGCAGCACTGATCCCCAAACATAACACACACTCCTCCTTTCTCTGCCAGGAGCCAATCTAACGCCTGTCGATTTTGCCACGCCATTTTGCTGGTCGCATCCAACTGCTCTCCTAAGGCCTCCAGGGCATCATTCGTATAATTAATAAACCTCTGCTGATTATAATAGATGTAATTGATCCACTCAGTATTCTTGCTGGGTGTGATCCAAACAAAGAGGGATTCAAACCCTGCAGCTATTTCGTTCCTAGCTTTGAACTCATTCGGGATGCCGCGGGGCTGTCCGATTGCGTCCAATTTTACCGTAGGGTCAGGGGTATATGCCCTCTTAACTTTTTGTGACTTAATTTCTTTTTCCACCGGTAGTATCACAGTGCTCTGGGCAAGCATAACTCGAGCACATAGTCCTTTCCAATTCTGTGGTAATTTTGCCAATAGCCCTTTCTCCGGGCCACAAAGCCACCAGAGATCGGCCAGTTGATTTTCTTGATAGTCTAACACATAAGGAGGGGGTGTCCATCCCCCTCCTGAGAGGATCAGATTAAGAGCATCGGTTATATTCCAAATCCTTTCACACTCTCCTGTGTAATTTCCCACACTACTTCCTGTGCTACTTTCCTTCCAATAGCAATCTTGGATTTGTAAGTTGGGCTCTACACTCCATTCCTTTGGGACCGCGTCTACTGCCGTTTTTGGCCACTTTGGACATCTGTGGGTCAAGTTGTAGATGCCCTTTTTTACCCCAGCAAACAGGATGCAGTGGTATTGACACAACGGCTACTCACCTTTACAAAGGTTATCACATGCGGATCCGGAACAGTCTATCTTCTCATACGAGTAGTTCCGATTCCCTATCATATGATACCGTATATATGTGGTATATGGACGGCAATTTTCCTTTCTCCAGCTTTGTTGCCTGGTTCTACAGTCTCCTGATCCCCATGGTATATCAGTTACTTGGGTGTTAGGTTTCTCTGATGCGCATACTACACACTCTTTCCCATCACTGTTTTTCTGACCTGTATACTCAGCCCATTTCCACCATTTGTTTTTCTGCGCTTTTCCCCAAATAGTATTTGTGCTCACTAATCGTTCACGTTTTGTTCGTCTTAATACTCTATCTTCCTGATTCTGCACCCTTATGTCTTCTGTATCCCATTCTCCTTTTCTATGGGTCACGGAAGTCCCTAAGGGAAATAGTTTCCAAGTCCCAGGTGGGGAATGGGGCCCCTTCCCTGTCCTCACCTCCCTCGGCACCTTGACTAATAGGCTCAGGCTGGGCATTTGTATCATCAGCCAGCTCATGTACAGAACTACTTTCATCATCCTCTATTCTTTTTGTTCTTCCTTGGCCCTGTTCCTCCTCCTCACGATTCTCCCCGTGTATTTCTATTTCTTCCTCGCTATCACTTCTGTCCACTCTGTGTACTTCTTCAATTTCCCTTCTCTCCCCTACCCCTGGTACTGTTCTGGTACAATGGTTCAAGTGATACCACAGTGTACTGCCTTCTACTTGCAACGCCGTGGGAGACACTTTGGTGACTTCAAACGGTCCTTCTCGTCTCGGTTCGTTCCAACGTCTCCGGAACTTTCTGATGTATACTCGATCTCCAGGTTTGATCTGATGTTCTGTTACCGGATTCTCCTCCTCCTTGGCTTTTTCCTGTTCAAATATAGTTCTATGTATAACAGTTAATTGTTGTATATATTCTTTTGTGCTTTGATCTAAACATTCTAGCGTAGGACCTCCTGATCCCCTGATCTTAGGTACCGGCATTACTCTTCCTGTCATCATTTCATGTGGGCTCAAATGTGTGATTCTGTTTTCCTGACTCCTGTATTGCATTAGAGCCAATGGCAGAGCATCTATCCAGTTTTTCCCTGTTTCATTGCAAATTTTGCTTATTTTAGCCTTAAGGGTCCCGTTTGCTCTCTCCACCATTCCTTGGGATTGAGGGTGATATACGCATCCAAACTTCTGCTTTACTCGGAGTGCCGAGAGTGTCTCTCTCAGTGCCCTTCCTATAAAAGCAGATCCATTGTCTGAACTTAATTGCGTGGGTATACCAAATCTTGGGATAATTTCTTTTGACAGGAAGTTAATCACCGTTCCAGATCCTTGATCTTTGGATGGCGTTGCTTCTATCCATCTGCTGAATCTATCAATAATCACTAACATGTATCTTTTCCCCCTCACCACCTTTCCCATATCCACATAGTCCATGCATAGATGTTTAAATGGTCCTTCAGGAATGGGTATATGCCCTATTGGGGCAGTAATGCCCTTCCTGATGTTATTCTGAGCACACACCTCACACTGACTTAGTATGTAGTCAATCGAGTTTTGCAGGTATGGTGACCAGAATCCTTCCTTCTTGATCTTTCTAGCCACTTCTCCTCTTGCACAGTGGTCCACTCCATGCGCTTCGCTAATTAGTACGGTTAGTAATGATGTGGGTGCTATGACCAATCCCTCCCCATTTCTCCATATCCTGTCCTGTTGTCCCTGTAGTGCTCCTCTATCTTTCCACATTGCCTTTTCAGCTACAGAGGTTTCCTCCTGTAACTGTGCTACATCTTCTAATGTGATATGAGGTTCGATATCCCCCGTACCTGGCCCTGGGTGCGGCCTTGCTATTTCTACTGGGGCTATCGTAGCCTCAATGCATCCTGACGCTTCTTTAGCTGCCTTGTCGGCTTTGGTGTTTCCCTGTGTGATGCTGTCTGCTCCCTTTTTATGCGCCTGACACTTAATTATGGCTAATTCCCTTGGACCCATCATGGCCCTTATTAAAGCCCTGATTTGACCTTCGTGTTGTATTGGTCCTCCTCCGCTTTTCATAAATCCCCTTTGCTTCCATATTGCCCCAAACAGATGGCAGACCCCGTGGGCATAGGCCGAATCAGTATAAATTTCCAATGCTTCCCCGTTTGCTAGCTCACATGCTCTGGTCAATGCTTTAAGTTCTGCCAGTTGGGCTGAACAGGGCTGTTCACATTTCTCTGCTTCTATGACTTCAAGTGTTTCCCCTTTCTGTTCAACTATGGCATAGCCTGCGTGGTTTCCTAAGTGATCCCTGTAACATGAGCCATCTACATACAGTATCCTTTTCCCTTCTGTCACTAGTCCCTCTGCTCTTAAACCTTTTCTCAGTTTCATAAATGTTTTTGCTTCTCTTAAGCATTCATGTTCTTCTCCTTCATGAGGTAATGGCATGTAATCAGCTGGATTTACTCTGTTGCACTTTATTATCGTGATATCTGGAAATGTAGTTAGCATTCGATAATGATGGATCCTAGCAGGTGTCAGCACAAATTTTCCTTGCTCAATCAATTCAGCTACCTTATGGTATACATGTATGTTTATCGGATATCCCATTGTGACCGTGGCTGCCTTTTCGTACGCCCACCAAGCTGCTGCCAGGCCTTGATAGCACGGAGGGTATCCCATCGCTACGTCGTCTAGCTTGGTACTGTAATATGCTACAGCCTGCCTTCGTCTACCCTTGCAATTTTCCTGCATTAACATTGCTGTAGCAAATCCGGCTTCTCTGTTACTCACAAATAAGTCAAAGGGCTTGTCATAGGTCGGTAAAGCCAAGGCTGGTGCCTGTGCCATTTCTCTCTTTATATTCTCAAATGCGTCTGAAGCATCTTTATCCCATTTTAGTTTGGCTTTTAATTCGTCACACCCTGCCTCCTTCATTATCTTTCGTAGTGCCTGCGTTTTTTCGGCATAGCTTTCCACCCATTCTGAACTGAATCCTGTCATTCCCAAAAATGTCATCATTTGTCCCACCGTCTGTGGTTTCGGAACCTTTAGTACTGCTTCTATTTGCTGTGAAGCTATCTCCTTCTGTCCTGCTGATATTTCTCTTCCCAAGTATTCTACCTTTTTCTGGCACAGCTGCAGCTTTTTCCTGGAAACTTTATGACCCCCTTCTGCTAGTCTTTTCAATAGTTTTAAACTATTCTTCCTGCATTGTTCTTGTGTTCCTGTGCATAATAATAAATCATCCACATATTGTATTAGTGTTCCTTCCAACTGTATTCCTTCTAAATCTGCTCTCAACACCTGATTGAATACATGTGGGGAATGTTTAAATCCTTGGGGCATCCTATTGTATGTGTATTGTTTCCCCTCGTACGTAAATGCAAAGAGATACTGACTTTCTTGAGCTAGTGGCACACTAAAAAATGCCGAACATAGGTCTATTACAGTAAACCATCTACTTTCAGGTGGTATATTTGTCATCAAGGTATAAGGGTTTGGAACCTCTGCTGGCATATCTTCCACTACCTCATTAATTGCCCTTAGATCATGCACCAATCTCCATTTTTCTCCGTCCGCCTTTTTCACTGGTAGTAGCGGTGTATTACACCTGCTCCGGGTTTCTTTTAATACCCCTGCTTCTATCAATCCCTTAATTGTCCCTCTAATTCCTTCAATTGCTTCTGTCTTGATTGGGTATTGCGGCCTATACGGCCCCTGACGTCCTGTCTTTGATCTGACTTCAACTGGATTAGCGTTTTTGACCCTCCCTACATCCGTGTCCTGTCTGGACCACAACTCCTGCGGGAGAGAGTTCAAATCCTGCTCTAACCTCTCTCTCCACTCCAGTTCCTGTTTCTCGATTTGCACTCCTATTGTTATCTGCTTCGGTTTCCCAAGCATTTTAACATCCAAAATTATTTTCGTCATTTGTCCATTGCTGGACGTCCAAATATCTACATTGTCTGTCTGGACAAATTCTAAATCTTGTGCTCTCAACACCATTGGTCCTAGGTCTTTTGATCTGTATCCCGGATTCACTTTCAATGTGACATGTGGCTCCGCCCCAGATACAGAGAACCATTTGTTAACCCATTCATTCCTAACAATTGTGAGGGCTACTCCCTCTAGTCCGATTAAAATACTTCCTGACTTTATTTCCTGTTCTCGTCCTGCCTCCCTTTCCCATTTCTCCTGTATCTCAGGTTCCTGCCCTTCATCAAATATCATTGTACTGTGTAATTCTGTTCTTGGCCATTTGGCTTGTGGAACCCAAGTGTTTATAAGCTTTCCCCAAACTTCCCATATCTGTTTTTTAACTTGTTCCTCTATATCTCCCAACCAATATACATTAACCCCTTCCTTTCCTGGTATTTCAAGTGGATACATTCCCATCAAATCAATTCCTTGTTCAGTGCATTCTAATTTCAGTCCTAAACCTAGGATTGCATCCCTTCCCAATAGATTTAAAGGAGTTTTATCACATACTAAAATAGGTACATGGGTTGTCTTATTTCCAATGGTAACAGGCACCGGCGTCGTCATTCGAGCTAATGTTACTTTCCCCGAGAACCCCACAGTTTTTACAAACTGATTTGATAATGGTAAGTGATCCGCATATTTCGTTTGCATGCACGTACATGTGGCGCCGGTGTCTATCATCATGGGGACCTCGATCCCTCCTACTCTAACGTTAACTATAGGTTCCTGCTCTGCAGTTTCTGTTATCTGTACGTGCTGTCCTACCATTTCGGGGTTCTCTGGGCCTCCCTATGGGGAATTCTGATGGTTTACCGGCCCTTGAAACATCGGGATGCTGTTTGGCGATCCTTGGATCAGTTGTTGGCCTGTCTGCTGCTGGTTTTCTCCCTGTCTGGGGAAATTCCGCGGGCAATTCCTTTTTATGTGCCCTGCCTCCCCGCACCCCCAACACACACCTGAAGGGCCAGGCAGTGGTCCCTGTCTCGGAGTCTGATGATTAACCTGTCCCTGTCCTCTCTGATTCTGATAGGGTGGCCTACCACCTCCCTGTCCTTTCCCATTTCTATTCCAGTCAGTCTGACTTTGCAGGGCGTATGGGTTTTGATAATTTAGGCCATAGGCTCCTGGGTTCATGGACAGTGGGAAGGCAGAAATGTTATAGGTTATGACGGGCTGGCCTCCATCTCCGCTCCCCCCTTTGATTAGTGCAGGTGTTTCCTCTGGCTTTTGCTCCACCATCATTGGTGCTATTTTTCTGGGTGCAAGATCCTCTTTTGCCTTCAGTTTATCCTTGCTTTTGATCTCCTCCAACTGTGCCTGAAGGAGTTTACGTTGTACCTCCTTCAGCTGTTTGTCTGCATTCTTTTCATCTTTGCGATGTCTCTCTACTGCATGGGCAACATAATCCACAAACTCTCGGTAATTTTTTGAGTCCAAGCCCACCACTTCCTCCAGCCTTGTCTTAGCTGGGGCTGGCAAGCCCTCTAGGATTGCAGCCCGGAACATGGAGTTGGTCAGTGGGTCTATTAGAATGTCCCTCTCCGTGTCCCTTCTCCACCTTTTTAATTGATTCTCCACATACACCGCTGCATTCTCCTCCTCACCCAGTGGCTCTCCCTTTAGGGTTTTTACATCCATTCGATTGGGGTACATATCCCGCAGTGCCTGCCAGATGTCTTGGCGGTACTGGTCCATTAGTATCCCATCCACCGCTGGGTCATAAGCTGCGGTCGGGATGCCAGCACGTCTCATTACTTCCGCCATTTGGTCCATTCCTAGCACCTTTGTCAGGAGAGCTTTGATGTCGCCCAGTGCCATCCTTTTTCCCACCATCCCTGCCTCCAACTGTCCAATCCACCTTCCAGCCCCATCCAAAATATTGGGTAATTCATTAATTAAATTAGGCAAATCCTGACCTGACCAAGGGATATACTGCGGTCTGCCACCCTTCAGAATCACCGGGAATACCCTTTTCCCTCTCCTATCCACATCTGGAAACTTTACAGGTGGGTGCC
>NW_027590814.1:0-167884 GCF_964213995.1 Mustelus asterias
GGGGATTGTGTCACTATTTAGAGTGATCCTGTGGGATTGTGTCACTATTTAGAGTGATCCTTGGGGATTGTGTCACTATTTAGAGTGATCCTTGGGGATTGTGTCACTATTTAGAGTGATCCTTGTGGTTTGTGTCACTATTTCGAGTGATCCTCGTGGATTGTGTCACTATTTAGAGTGATCCTTGGGGATTGTGTAACTATTTGCAGTGATCCTTGACGATTGTGTCACCATTTACAGTGATCCTTGGGGATTGTGTCACTATTTAGAGTGATCCTTGGGGATTGTGTCACTATTTAGAGTGATCCTTGTGGATTGTGTCATTATTTAGAGTGATCTTTGGGGATTGTGTCACTATTTAGAGTGATCCTTGTGGATTGTGGCATCATTTGGATTGATCCTTGGGGATTGTGTCACTATTTAGAGTGATCCTTGGGGATTGTGTCATTATTTAGAGTGATCCTTGGGGATTGTGTAACTATTTAGAGTGATCCTTGGGGATTGTGTCACTATTTAGAGTGAACCTTGGGAATTGTGTCACTATTTAGAGTCATCCTTGGGGATTGTGTCACTATTGTGAGTGATCCTTGGGGATTGTGTCACTATTTAGAGTGATCCTTGGGGATTGTGTCACTATTTAGAGTGATCCTTGGGGATTGTGTCACTATTTGGAGTGATCCTTGGGGATTGTGTCACGATTTAGAGTGATCGTTGTGGATTGTGTCACTATTTAAAACGATCCATGTGGATTGTGTCACGATTTCGAGTGATCCTTTGGGATTGTGTTACTATTTAGGGTGATCCTTGAAGATTGTGTCACTTTTTAGAGTCATTCTTGGGGATTGTGTAACGATTTAGAATGATCCTTGGGGATTGTGTCCCGATTTAGAGTGATCCTTGGGGATTGTGTCACTTGACCAACAATGCCAAACCCCCACCTTTTATCCCTCTGCCTCTATCCCGCCTGAAACATTGGAACCCTGGAACATTGAGCTGCCAGTCCTGCCCCTCCTGCAGCCAAGTTTCACTAATGGCTATAATGTCATATTTCCACGTGTCTATCCACGCCTTCAGCTCATCTGCCTTCCCCACAATACTCCTGGCATCGAAATAGACACACCTCAAAATATTACTTCCACCACACTCTACTCTTCCATTTGTGATTTTGCTTGAACTAACCTGTCTGTTGACCCCTGCTCCACTATCTGCTCTGGCACTCTGGTTCCCACCCCCCTGCAAATCTAGTTTAAACGCTCCCCAATAACACTAGCAAATCTCCCTGCAAGTATATTGGTTCCCTTGTAGTTTAAGTGTAACCCGTCTCTCTTGTACAGGTCCCACCTGCCCCAAAATAGGTCCCAATGATCCAAGAATTGGAAACCCTGCCGCCTGCACCAGCTCCTCAGCCACGTGTTTATCCGCCCGAGCATCCTACTCCTGCCCTCACTGGCATGTGGCTCAGGTAGCAATCCTGAGATTACTACCCTCGGGGTCCTGCTTTTTAACTTCCTTCCAAGCTCTTTGTACTCACTCTTTAGGACCTCCTCACTCTTCCTTCCCACGTCATTTGTACCGACGTGTACCACGACATCTGGCTGATCACCTTCCCACTTTAGAACGCTGTGCACGTGATCAGAGACATCGCTGACCTTGGCACCTGGGAGGCAACAAACCATGCGGAAGTCTCTGTCCCGACCACAGAACCTCCTGTCCGTACCTCTGACCATTGAGTCCCCTATCACTACTGCTCTCCTCTTCTTCATCCCACCCTTTTGCGCTGTAGAACCAGACTCAGTATCAGAGTTCCGGCTGTCGCAGCTTGTCCCAGGTAAAGCATCTCCTACAACAGTATCCAATTCAGTATACCTGTTGTGGAGGGGTATGGCCACAGGGGAACCCTGATCTGTCTGTCCTTTCACATTTCCATTTCCTCTCCTTACAGTAACCCAATTTCTTGTGCTCTGCTGCTTAGGTGTAACTATCTCCCTAAAGCTACTGTCTATAAACTCCTCATTCTCCCGAATTAGATGGAGGTCATCAAGCTCCTTCTCCAGTTCCCGCTTTGCTAGCAGCTGCAGCTGAATGCATCTTTTGCAGGTGCTGTCATCAGGGATACCGGAGGTCTCCCTGATCTCCCATATCCTGCAGGAGGAGCATTCCAACATCTTGCCTGGCATTTTTTTTACTCTGGGGAAAAACAAGAATGCACCTTAAACCTATGTCCTCTCGTACTTGCCGTCTCTACCCTCAGAAAGGGCATCTGACTCTCCACTCGATCCATGACACTCATAATCTTGTAAACCTCTATCAGGTCGCCCCTCAACCTCCGTTGTTCCAGTGAAAACAAACCGAGTTCATCCAATCTCTCCTCATAGCTAATACCATCCAGAGCAACCAACATTCAGGTAAACCTCTTCTGTACCCTCCCCACGGCATCCACATCCTTCTGTGGTGTGGCAACCAGAATTCTACATCAATATTTTAAATGTGACCGAACTAAGTTTCTGTACAGCTGCAGCATGACCTGCCAATTTGTAAACTCAATGCCCCGACCGATGAAGGCGAGCTTGCCGTCTGCCTTCTTGACGTCCTTATCCACCTGTGTTACCACTTTCATTGATCGGGGATATATACGCCCAGGTCTCTCTGCTGTCAATACTCCTAAATGGTTATTTCGTTAACTGTATAATTCCTACATGTATTAAACCTTCCAAATTGCATCACCTCACATTTATGTGGATGAAACTCCATCTGCCATTTTTCCACCAAAGTTTCCAACCAGTCTATATCCTGCTGTATCCTCTGACAATCCTATTCACTCCTGCAACTCCACCAATTTCTGCGTCGTCTGCGAACTTACCAATCAGACCAGCTGCATTTTCCTCCAAATCATTTGCAATAAACAACGAAGAACAAAGGCCCCAGAACTGTGTAACACCGCTAGTCACAGCCTTCCAATCAGAAAAGCCACCACCTACTCTTACACCCTGCCTTCTATGGCCAAGCCAATTCTGTATCCATCTTGCCAGCTCTCCTCCGATTCCGTGTGACTTCACCATTTCTTTGCCATTCCAGCATGAGGTATCTTGTCAAAGCCTTGACTGAAGTCCATGTCCACAACATCCACAGCCTTTACCTTATCTATCATCTTCGTCACTTGCTCGAAAAACTACATCAAGATCTTGTGGCTCGACCTTTCCTTCAGAAAGCCATCTTGCCCGCCGCTAATACGTCCACTTATTTCCAATTGGCAGTAAAACTGTCTCGAAAAATCCTCTCCAATAATTTCTCTACCACTGACATAATGGTCATCTGACTGTAATTACCTGGATTATCCTTGCTACTCTTCTTAAACAAAGGAACAACATTGGCTATTCTCCAATTTTCTGGGACTTCCCCTGCAGCCAGTGAGGATACAGAGATTTCTCTCAAGGCCCCAGCCTCCTCCCTTGCCTCTCTCAGTATTCTGGGGTAGATCCTATCAGGCCCTGGGGACTTGTCTACCTTAATGTTTTCCAGTCCTGCAATATTTCCTCATCTTTGATCTCAACATGACTCCAACTACCTACACACCCTTTCCCAGACTCATCATCCACCAAGCCCTTTTCTTTGGTGGATACTGACGCAAAGTATTCATTTAACACCTCACCCATTTCTTCCGGCTCCACGTATGGATTTATATATATATATATATATATTATATAAACCTTGGGTTTTTCCTGAATCCTGCAGGCCAATGAGTTTTCATGATCCGTTTAATCCCTCCTGACTCCTTGCTTCAGTTTCTTTCTGCTTTCCTTGTATTCCACATTTGCTCCGTGTGTTTCCAGCCTCCTCACCTTGACAAATGCTTCCTTTTTCCCATTGACGAGGCTCAAAATGTCTCCCATTACGGAAAGTTCCCGAAACGTGCAATATTGATCCTTCATCCTGACAGGAACGTGTCGGTCCTCAATTCCTATCAACTTACACTTCAATGTCACCCACATGAACAAAGAACAAAGAACAATACAGCACAGGAACAGGCCCTTCGGCCCTCCAAGCCTGCGCCGCTCATGTGCCCAACTAGACCATTCGGTTGCACCCCTCTATTCCCAGTCTGTTCATGTGGCAATCTAGATAAGTCTTAAACGATCCCAGCGTGTCCGCCTCAATCACTTTGCTTGGCAGTGCATTCCAGGCCACCACCACCCTCTGTGTAAAATACGTCCCCCTGACATCTGTGTTGAACCTTGCCCCCCTCACCTTCAACCCGTGACCCCTTGTGTTCGTCACCACCAACCTGGGAAAAAGCTTCCCCCTATCTATGCCCTTCGTAATTTCATACACCTCTATTAGGTCGCCCTTCATCCTCTGTCTTTCCAGGGAGAACAACCCCAGTTTACCCAATCTCTCCTCATAGCTAAGACCCTCCATACCAGGCAACATCCGAGTACTCTCTGTACTCTCTCCAAAGCCTCCACGTCCTTCTGGTAGTGTGGCGACCAGAACTGGACGCAGTATTCCAAATGTGGCCGAACCAACGTTCTATACAGCTGCAACATCATATGCCAACTTTTACATTCTATGCCCCGTCCAATAAAGGCAAGCATGCCATATACCTTCTTGACCACCCTCTCCACCTGTGCTGCCACCTTTAAGGATCTGTGGACTTGTCCACCCAGGTCCCTCTGTGTGTCGAGACTCCTGATGGTTCTGCCATTTATTGTATAGCTCCCCTTTCTTTCGATCTCCCGAAATGCCAGACGTTGATTTGCCCTCAAACATCTGCCCCCAATCTACATCCTTCAGTTCCTGCCAAACACTGTTGTAATTAGACTTCTTCCAATTTAGCATCTTCACTTGAGGACTACACTTATCTCTATCCATCAGTACCTTGAAGCTTACTGTTGTGGTCACTGTTCCTGATCTGCTCCCCTGCTGAAACCTCGACCACCTGGCTGGACTCATTCCCCAATAGCAGGTCCAGTATGGCCCCTTCTCTAGTTGGACTATCTACATACTGTTTGATGAAGCCCTCCTAGATGGTCCTTACAAACTCTGCCCCATTACCCCAGGACGAAGTGAGTCATGGTAATACAGGTGAAGTTAAAATCACCCATCACAACAACCCTGTTACTTTTACACCTTGCCGAAATCTGCCTCCATATCTGTTCCTCTATCTCCCGCAGGCCCTTGGGGGGCGTGTAGGAAACTCCCAACATTGTAATTACACTCTTCCTATTCCTGAGCTCTTCCCACATTGTTTCGCTGTCTGAGCACTCCGAGTTGTCCTCCTGCACGACAGCTGCGACATTCCCCTTAAGCTTTTTCCCAGGTCGGAGGTGACGATCACGAGGGGTCACGGGCTCAAGCTGAGAGGGGCGAAGTATGACTCAGACATCAGAGGGACGTTTTTTACACAGAGGGTGGTGGGGGCCTGGAATGCGCTGCCAAGTAGGGTGGTGGAGGCAGGCACGCTGACATCGTTTAAGACTTACCTGGATAGTCACATGAGCAGCCTGGGAATGGAGGGATACAAACGATTGGTCTAGTTGGACCAAGGAGCGGCACAGGCTTGGAGGGCCGAAGGGCCTGTTTCCTGTGCTGTACTGTTCTTTGTTCTAACCAGTAGTGCAACTCCACCACCCCTTTTACATGCCCCTCTGTCCAGCCTTAAGCATCTGTATCCGCGAATGTCAAACTGTCAATTCTGTCCTTCCCTTAACCAAGTCTCTGGAATGGCAACAACATCAAAGTTCCAAATAATAATCCAAGCTCTAAGTTCATCTGTCTTACCTGCAAAACTTTTCGCATTGAAGCAAATGCACTTCAGTCCACCAGGCCCTCTTTGATCAGCCACCATTCCCTGACAGGTACAGCATGGGGATCGGTATAGAGCAAAGCTCCCTCTACATTGCCCCCCCATCAAATACTCCCAGGACAGCAACAGCATGGGGATAGATACAGAGTAAAGCTCCGTCTACACTGTCCCCATCAAACACTCCCAGGGCAGGTACAGCACGGGGTTTGATGCAGAGTAAAGCTCCCTCTACACTTTCCCCATCAAGCACACCCTGGACAGGTACAGCACGGGGTCAGATAGAGAGTAAAGCTCCTTCAAAAATGTCCACATCAAACACTCCCAGGACAGGTACAGCACGGGGTCAGATAGAGAGTAAAGCTCCTTCTAAAATGTCCACATCAAACACTCCCAGGACAGGTACAGCACGGGGTTAGATACAGAGTAAAGCTCCCTCTACACTGTCCCCCATCAAACACTCCCAGGACAGGTACAGCACGGGGTTAGATACAGAGTAAGGCTCCCTCTACACTGTCCCCCATCAAACATTCTCAGGAGAGGTACAGCACGCGTTTGGGTACAAAGTAAAGCTCCATCCAGACTGTCCCCATCAAACACTCCCAGGACAGGTACAGCACTGGGTTAGATACAGAGTAAAGCTCCCTCTACACTGTCCCCATCAAACACACCCAGGACAGGTACAGCACGGGATTAGATACAGAGTAAAGCTCCCTCTAAACTGTCCCCACCAAACACACTCAGGACAGATACAGCACGGAGTTAGATACAGAGTAAAGCTCCCTCTACACTGTCCCCATCAAACACTCCCAGGACAGGTACAGCACTGGGTTAGATACAGAGTAAAGCTCCCTCTACACTGTCCCCATCAAACACTCCCAGGACAGGTACAGCACGGGATTAGATACAGAGTAAAGCTCCATCTACACTGTCCCCATCAATCACTCCCAGGACAGGTACAGCATGGGTTTAGGTACAGAATAAAGCTCCCTCGACACTGTCCCCCATCAAACACTCCCAGGACAGGTACAGCATGGGGTTCGATACAGAGTAAAGCTCCCTCGACACTGTGCCCCATCAAACACTCCCAGGACAGGTGCAGTTCAAAGTTAGATACAGAGTAAAGCTCCCTCTGCACTGTCCCCCCATCAAACACACCCTGGACAGATACAGCACAGGGTTAGATGCAGAGTAAAGCTTCCTCTACATTGTCCCCATCAAATGCTTTTGGCAATTTCCCTTCATAATTTTTGCCTGCAGCACAGTCTGAGCGTGAGTCTGTGGCTGTGAGTGTGATTGTGTGCCTATCTTGTGCTGTGTGGGAGATTTCAGAATCTAACAGAAGCTTCCCTTCCTTGCCTTCTCCTGTCCTATATTCTCCTTGACATCCAAAGCGCACCTCATGTTGAAAGCTCGAATCATTGAAACAGACTGTATTCATGTTTTTGTCAGTGAGGAAATTGCAGAACCACAGACCAATAGCAGGTGCATTCAGACAGTACAAAGCCCAATGTAGTTTATTTTGGAATGCTACAATATTGTTCCACTCAGTACACTGCGTGCCTTAATGCTGCAGAAAGATTTTACCATATCTATTCTGATCACATTGGCAACATTTCACTGGGTCAATGTTCCCAACAATTTCTAAATCTTTCCACACAGCAATCTCTCAGTTTCAGCATGTGTTTCCTTGTTTGTTTCTCCCTGGTTTGTGTGGATTCTCTGATAGATTCCTCGTCCTTATCCTCCCCATGTGCAGTTGTCCACACCCCATGTCCCTGTCCTGCTCCCAAACGCGGCATCCCATTGCAATAAGGCAGGTGATACAGGAGTGTTTCAGTGAGTGCAGAAGGTGAGTTCTGATTCTGACCCAGCTGTGTGGGTTTGCTGGGTTAACCCCACCATCCAGTGACAGTTTAATCAGGGCATTTATTGTTAGAAATCTAAGTGTTAATCAGTCACTCTTTGTGTCTCTGCCTATATGTTTGCATGCCTGTGTCTGTGTGTGCCTCTCTGTGTCTGAGTGTTTTTTTCTGTTCATGTTTTAATAAGTGCCAATTTGCCGTAATGTTCCAGCTTAATATACTTGTTTCTGAATCTCAAACAGCCTGCGGTCCATTGCAAATCCACAATAATGTTTAAATTGGTGAATATCGCCCCGTCTCTCTGTGACTCTCTCTGTTCCTCACTTGCTCAATTTGTCCATCTCCGTCCCAGCGAGAAGCATGAAATACTGCAGAATTCTCACCCACTCTCTGAGTCTCTCTCAATCTCTCCCTCTCTCTTTCTCTCTCTCTCTAAATCTCTCAAACTCTCTCTGTCTCACACACACTGTTGGTTGTGTTCCTCGATTACAGAAATTCTGAAAGCCATGCAAACCAGTAAAATACTTGCAGCGAGTCCCCACAACATGAGGGAGTGGAGAGAGAAAAGGGATGTGTTACCAATCTCACTGTGGACTGTATATCGATTGTGACTGTCTTCAAAACTGCCCATAAGGCTGTTAACACTTCATTGATTCAGATTAAATTAAAACTGACCTGTATTCTCCCCAGTTGCGTTCTGTTAACTCCCCTGGATCCACAACCACCTGTCTCCACAACTGTCAATCCCTCTCCCCAGCTCTCCCTCTCTCCCTCCCTCATCCCTTGGGAAATAAGGAAAAGCAGGTGACAGAAGTGTTAGTGAGGGATCACTTTGGGACCAGTGACCATAATTCCATTAGTTTTAAGATAGCTATGGGGAATGAAAGGTCTGGCCCAAAGTTTAAAATTCTAAATTGGGGCAAGGCCAATTTTGATGGTATCAGGCAGGAACTTTCAAAAGTGAATTGGGGGAGTCTGTGGGAAGGCAAAGGGGTGTCTGATAAGTGGCATGCTTTCAAAAGTGTGTTAATCAGGGTTCAGGGTGAGCACAATCCTCTTGGAGTGAAGGGCAAGGCTGGTAGAAGTAGGGAACCCTGGATGACTGGGGTTCTTGAGGTCCTGGTCAAGAAGAAGAAGGAGACCATGACATGCATAGGCAGCTTGATCGAGTGAATCCCTTGAAGAGTATAGGGGTTTAGGAGTAGAGTTGAGAGAAATCAGGGGGGCAAAAAGGGTACACAAGATTGTTTTGGCAGACAAGTCAAAGGAGAATCCAAAGAGCTTCTACAAATACATAAAGACCAAAAGAGTAACTAGGGAGAGAGTTGTGTCTCACTAAGATCAACAGGGTCATCTATGTGCGGATCCACAAGAGTTGGGGAGATCCTAAATGAATATTCCTCATCATTATTCACTGTTGAGAAAAGTATGGATGTGAGGGAACTTGGGGAAATAAATAGTGATGTCTTGAGGAGTGTACATATAACGGAGAAGGAGGTGCTGGAAGTCTTAAAGCACATCAAGGTAGATAAATTCCCTGATGAGGTATATCCCAGGACGTTGTGGGAGGCTAGGGAGGAAATTGCGGTTCCCCGAGCAGAGACATTTGAATAATTGATAATCACATGTGAGATGCCTGAAGATTGGAGGGTGGCAAATGTTGTGCCTTTGTTGAAAAAGGGCTGCAGGGAAAAGCCTGGGTGCTACAGGCCGGTGAGCCTCACATCTGTGGTGGGTCAGTTTTTGGAAGGTATTTTGAGAGACAGGATCTATAGGCATTTAGAGACGCAAGGACTGATTAGGAACAGTCAGCATGGCTTTGTGAGTGGAAAATCATGTCTTACAAATTTGATTGAGTTTTTTGAAAGGATAACCAAGGAGGTAGATGAGGGCAGTGCAGTTGATGTTGTCTACATGGACTTTAGCAAGGCCTTTAACAAGGTACCTCATGGTAAGTTGTTGAGTAATGTTAAATCTCACGGGATCCAGGCTGGGGTAGCTAAATGGAAACAAAATTGGCTTGATGACAGAAGACAGAGGGTGGTTGTAAAGGTTTGGTTTTCAAACTGGAGGCCTGTGACCAGCGGAGTGCCTCGGGGATTGGTGCTGGGTCCACTGTTATTTGTCATTTATATTAACGATTTAGATGAGAAGATAGGGAGGCATGGTTAGTAAGTTTGCAGATGACACCAAGATTGGTGGCATCGTGGACAGTGAAGAAGGTTACCTCGGATTGCAACGGGATCTTGGTCAATTGGGCCAGTGAGCTGACAAATCGCAGATGGAGTTTAATTTAGATCAATGTAAGGTGATGCATTTTGGTAGATTGTAGCAGGGCAGGACTTATTCAGTTAATGGCAGAGCGTTGGGGAGAGTTACAGAACAAAGAGATCTCGGGGTTTAAAAAGAAGGGCAGCATGGACAAGTTGGTCGGAAAGGCCTGTTTCCATGCTGTAAACCTCTTCAACTCTGTGACTCTCCCTTAGTCGCCACGGCTCTCCCAGCCTTGCCCTTTTTCTTCCCCCCCTCGCCCCCTCTCTCCCTCCCTCGCGCCCTCTCTCCCTCCCTGGCCCCCTCCCCCCCCCCCCCCGCCCCTCGCTCCCACTAAGAGGTGATGTGTTTGGATCTGCTGCAGGGTCTGAATTTTCTGAGAAGTCCCATTGTTGTTGAGCTGCAGTAGATTGAGGGATGGAATATTATTTTGGAAATTAAGTAGTTCCAGATTTTTGATTCTTGGAATTTTGCAATTTATGCTCATCCATTTTAATCGTTTCCTTGAATAGAAATACTTCCAGAAGGAACTCAAGGGCACACTGATCAATGAAACTATTGGGTTGAGTGAAATCTTGTACATTGTGAGTGAAATCTCCATCTCATGGAGCTGCCTCCATCTTTGATTTTGGAAGAGTTTAAAAACAGGAGAAGTTTGACATCGTTTTAATTTTTAATGTTTCTTTGTCAGTGAATGATGTGAAATGTCTCGATTGCTCTGTCTTCTATTGAAAAGGAACAAGCGTCAGCTAATTCCTGACATTTAAACAACACAACAACCCAGCAGAATTCTCTGCTTTTTCCAAAAACAATTGGAAGTTGTCCACATTTGTATGAATCTAGAAATGAACTCCACTGATTTTCTTTCCTGATTCATATGGTTCCTTTGAAGCTGTGTTGCTGCCTCAAACTTTCTGTGAATTTGATCCCTGAATCCTTAAACTCCTGGAAATAATTCAGACACTTTTGATTTCTATACGGTTCGGAAACATAATGTTCTGATGACTGAGTTTCATGGAATTTATTTCCAATTCGAATATCCAATTTACATGCTTATAATTTATTATTGTTGTGTTATTGTATTTAGTTGCATTCTTCCACGATGGTTATTCCCATTCTCAGTTTGGATTATTTCATAAATATTGAAGTTATAATTGTGTTTCCTGATCCCATATTGTTGATGTAAATGGTGAAAGACATTGATCCCAGCGCTGATCCTTGTGGAAAACCACTTCTCACCTTCCAGTGTTGTCCAAACCTGTGTGTTTTACCCTCTGTCGCGAATAAAGACATAAAGTCGACTTTAAATACTTAAACACAATGTCCTTTATTCTATAGCTACTTAAACAACAGCAAATACTTGCAATACATAAACCAAATTCTCATTATCTGTTACTTAACCTAACTTAAGGTTGATTTCCACTTGGAATTAAAACCTGGTCAGGATTTTGTTGTTAAATAGAATCAGTCACTTGTTCTCTGCTCCTTCCAGACGTTGTCTCTCCTTGTGAGCTTGGTTCCCGGGTTCTTCACACTGCCTTTCTGAACAAGCTATTTGTGTTAGCAGAGTTAAAATTCCAAACGTTCCTTGGTAACCAGTCCATTCATTAATCTGAACCCCAATTGCATCGTTCGATTAGGACCAACATATCCAACCAGAATAGCATCATTGGTCACTTGAGGCCTCATCATCTCAGTGCATATTGTTTGCATTCCAATGGCCATATGAGGAAGAGTGTCTCCCAGAAGTCTGTACAGACCTCATCCCTGTTGGACTTTAACCTGGTGTTGTTAAACTTCTTACTGTGTTTACCCCAGTCCAACGCCGGCATCTCCACATCAGACCTCATCCCTGCCAGGGACAAGCTGTTGAATGTGACACCTTCTGTCCTTTGTCAAATTCCAGGCCGCTGACCACAGGGAAATTCAACATAGTGAAAAAAACAACTTTAACCAAGAAGCCAGGTTTGCTGGATTGAAGATCTTTCAGGATATTAAAAGTTAAAACTCCATTCAGCCACAGCAGCAATCAGAGTAAATCCCATTAACTCCGATTCACTGTGTTCTGTCTTTGGAGCCAACTTGTTGTCCACTCTGGTGCTTGTCCTCTTACTCCACTTGCTCTGAGATTACTCACCACTCTGTTAAGTGTTAACTTACTTCAGAAATTTAGAAATTCAAGGTGTCTGACATGAATCATATTAATCTCATCGATTATTCCAGATTATTACTCAAATAATTCAACTAAATCTGTCAAGAATGATCTTACAACATAGAACTCATCCACTACTCCACCAATCTTGGTGTCATCAGCAAATTTACTGATCCACCCTTCAGCCCCCTCCTCCAAGTCATTTATAAAAATTACAAATAGCAGAGGACCAAGCACTGATCCCTGTGGCACTCTGCTGGTCACCGGTTTCCAGTCCGAAAATTTTCCAACCACCACCACCCTCTGTCTTCTGTGAGATAGCCAGTTACCTATCCAATCGGCCAAACTTCCCTCTATCCCACACATCCTTACTTTCTTCATCAGCCGACCGTGGAGGACTTTATCAAAAGCCTTACTCAAATCCATGGATATGACATCAACTGCACTACCTTCATCAACACACTTAGTTACCTCCTCAAAAAATTCGATCAAATTTGTGAGGCAAGACTTGCCCTTCACAAATCCATGCTGACTATCCCGGATTAAGCTGCATCTTTCTAAATGGTCGTAAATCCTATCCCTAAGGACCTTTTCCATCAACTTACCGACCACCAAAGTAAGACTAACCGGTCTATAATTACCAGGGCCATTTCTATTCCCTTTCTAAAAAAGAGGATCAACATTCGCCATTCTCCAGTCCTCTGGCACCACCCCCGTGGACAGTGAGGACCCAAAGATCAATGCCAAAGGCTCTGCTATCTCATCCCTTGCCTCCCAAAGAATCCTAGGATATATTTCATCAGGCCCAGGGGACTTATCAACTTTCAGTTTATTCAAAATTGCTAGTACATCTTCCCTCCGAACATCTACTTCCTCCAGCCTATCAGCCTGTGACACCCTCTCTTCCTCAAAAACATGGCCCCTCTCCTTGGTGAACACCGAAGAAAAGTATTCATTCATCACCTCTCCTATCTCTTCTGACTCCATGCACAAATTCCCACGACCGTCCTTGACCGGCCCCAACCTCACCCTGGTCATTCTTTTATTCCTCACATAAGAGTAAAAAGCCTTGGGGTTTTCCTTGATCCGACCCACCACGGACTTCTCATGCCCCCTCCTAGCTCTCCTAAGCCCCTTTTTCAGCTCATTTCTTGCTAACTTGTAACCCTCCATCGAGCCAACTGAACCTTGTTTTCTCAACCTAACATACGCTTCCTTCTTCCTCTTGACAAGACATTCCACCTCTTCTGTGAACCATGGTTCCCTCACTCGGCCATTTCCTCTCTGCCTGGCAGGGACATACCTATCAAGGACACGCAGTATTTGTTCCTTGAAAAAGTTCCACTTGTCATTAGTGCCTTTGCCTGACAATTTTTGTTCCCATCCTATGCTTCCTAATTCCCGCCTGATTGCATCATAATTACCTCTCCCCCAATTGGAAACAATGCCCTTCCGTACGGCCCTCACCATCTCCATTGCAATAACAAAAGACACGGAATTGTGGTCACGATATCCAAAGTGCTCTCCCACAACCAAACCAACACTTGTCCCGGTTCATTTCCCAGTACCAAATCCAATGTGGCCCCACCGCTAGTCGGCCTATCCACATATTGTGTCAGGAACCCCTCCTGCACACACTGCACAAAAACTGCCCCATCCGAACTATTCGACCTATAAAGGTTCCAATCAATATTTGGAAGGTTAAAGTCCCCCATGACAACTACCCTGTGACCTCCACACCTATCCATAATCTGCTTCGCAATTTCTTGCTCCACATCTCTATTACTATTGGGGGCCTATAGTAAACTCCTAACAACGTGACCACTCCTTTCCTATTCCTAACCTCAGCCCATATTACCTCTGTAGGCAGATCCCCTTCAACATGCATTTCTGCAGCCGTTACACTCTCCTTGATTAACAGTGCCACTCCTCCACCTCTTTTACCAGCTACTCTGCACTTACTGAAACATCTATACCCCGGAACTTCCAACAACCATTCCTGTCCTTGTTCTACCCATGTCTCCGTAATGGCCACAACATCGTAGTCCCAAGTACCAATCCACGCCCCAAGTTCACCTACCTTGTTTCGGATGCTCCTTGCATTGAAGTAGACACACTTCAACCCACCTTCTTGTCTGCTGGGACCCACCTTTGACCATGATACCGTTCCCAGTACCTCACTGCACTCACTGACCTCTGGACTACAACTCCTTTTCCCATCCCCCTGAAAAATTAGTTTAAACCCCCCCGAAGAGCCGTAGCAAATTTCCCTCCCAGGATATTGGTCCCCCTCTGGTTCAGGTGCACCCCGTCCTGTTGGTACAGGTCCCACCTTCCCCAGAAAGTGTTCCAATTATCCACATAGCTGAAACCCTCCCTCCTACACCATCCCTGCATCCATGTGTTTAACTGCACTCTCTCCCTGTTCCTCAACTCGCTATCCCGTGGCACCGGCAACATACCAGAGATGACAACCTGTTTTGTCCTGGCTCTCAGCTTCCACCCAAGCTCCCTGAATTCCTGTTTCAAATCCCCGTCCCCTCTCTTACCTATGTCTTTGGTGCCGACGTGCACCACGACTTGTGACTGTTCCCCCTCCCCCTTTGGAATCCTGAAGACACGGTTGGAGATGTCACGGACCCTGGCATCCGGGAGGCAACATGCCATCCGTGAGTCACTCTTGTTGCCACAGAACCTCCTATCTATCCCTCGAACAAACGAGGCCCCAATAACTATAGCTCTACCGCTCTCCCCCTTTCCCTTCTGAGCCACAGGGACGGACTCAGCGCTGGCGATCTGGTCACTGCGGCTCACCACTGGTAGGTCGCCCCCCTCACCTGTATCCAAAGTGGAATACTTGTTGCTAAGGGGCACGAACACAGGGGATCCCCGCACCGACTGCTTCCTCCCAGCCCCTCTCACTGTCACCCATCTATTTTCATTCCCTGGAGCAACTATATCCCTGAAGCTTGTGTCTATGGCCCTCTCTGCCTCCCTGATGACCCTAACCTCATCCAACTCCAGCTCCCTAACGCGGTCTTGGAGGAGCTGCAGATGGGTGCACCTCCCACAGGTGTAATCAGCAGGGACACTGACGGTGTCCCTCACCTCAAACATTCTGCAGGAGGAACATTGCACTGCCTTTACTTCCATCCCCTCCATATAACTTACTGCTACAAAGAAAAATAATTGCTCCAATGGAACACTGAACCCTTTTTCCCCTTCCTCAGAGTGCACTGGGAAAGAACAAGGATTCAAAATTGAAGGGTAACAGAATGAATTTTAACCTGTCCTGTGTCGCCCGCTTCCGCCTAAGCCCTGCGAGCCAAAGCCCTTCCAGCTCTCACTCTGCTTCCCACTCAGTCCACTGCCCGCTCCCGACGCTGCCCGCTGTAGAGTGCGGCCGGCTTTTTATGTTCCAGTCGAACAAAGAGGTCGAACCCCCCCAGGGAACGGACTTTTATACGAAGAACTCAACCTCCCAGTGAATATGTGCTGAGCTCTCTTTATCACAGCCTGTGTTACTTGATTTGTTTGACTCTTTTGGAGTTGGTTCAATTCTTCATGTTCAGACTGTTGATGTTGAGACTGGACCATTGATCTTTGGAATGTTGTTTCTTTCCTGATTTAAACACAATAATAACAGAAACCATCTGCTGCTTTCCAATCCTGTGGTTAACTTCTGATGCTGTGATGGTTAAGAAGGCAGACATGACAGTTGTCTTTATTAGCCGAGTTATAGGAGATAGGAGCAGGGAGGTTGTGATGGAGCTGTATAAAACCCTCATTGAGCCTCAGCTGGAGGACAGTGAGGAGTTCCAGTGGCCTCACTAGAAGAAGGATGTGATTTCCCAGCGAGGGACGGAAGAGGGATTCACCGGGATTTTTCCTGGGCTGGAGTGTTTCTGCAGTGAAGACAGGATGGTGAGGCTGGGGTTGTTTTCTTCAGAACAGTGAACGTGGAGCGTGGACCTCATTGTGGTTACAAAATAATGAGGGACAAAGATAGGAGAGTTAAGAAGAAACTTTTTCCTCTTAGCAGAGGGGTCAATATCCAGGAGCAGTGGATTTAGGGTGGATTTGAGGGGAACATTAACGTTCCAGAGTCATGTCAGAAATCCTGCTGGCCATCCTGCACAGCAGGATCCCACAGACACGCCAAACGCAACGTGTTAGCAGCCAGATAGAAAACAAAAGAGTCGATGTGAATTGATGAAAGGGTAAAACACAACAGCACGGATTCACCCCCAGTTACAGAGTCGCTGTTTATAAATCCAACCTATGGGAGGATGTGATTGAGGTTCCTTATCCAAATTCAAGAAAGGCATTGATTAAGAAGGGAAAAAAATCAGAGTATGAAAATAAACTGTTGTGGAAGGTTAAAATGGGCAGGATGGAGAGATGCTTCAGCGTGATTTGGAGAGGATTTGTGTGTGGGCATCTGCATGGAAGATGCAGTATAATGTGACTCAGTGTGAGGTGATCCACTTTGGCAGCAATAATAAGAACACAGGTTATTACTTGAACGGATGTAAATTGAGAGCTGGATACTCAGCGAGACCTTGGTGTCCTCATGCATCAGTCACTGAAAGTAAGCAAGCAGGCACAGCAGGCAGTAACAAAGGCAAATGGGATGTTGGCCTTCACAGCGAGAGGATTTGAGGAGAGAAATAGGGATGTTTTGCTGCATTTGTCGAAGGCATTGGAGTTTTATAGGACATAGAACATAGAACAGTACAGCACAGAACAGGCCCTTCGGCCCACGATGTTGTGCCGAGCTTTATGTGAAACCAAGATCAAGCTATCCCATTCCCTATCATCCTGGCGTGCTCCATGTGCCTATCCAATAACCGCTTAAATGTTCCAAAAGTGTCTGACTCCACTATCACTGCAGGCAGTCCATTCCACACCCCAACCACTCTCTGCGTAAAGAACCTACCTCTGATATCCTTCCTATATCTCCCACCACGAACCCTATAGTTATGCCCCCTTGTAATAGCTCCATCCACCCGAGGAAATAGTCTTTGGACATTCACTCTATCTATCCTCTTCATCATTTTATAAACCTCTATTAAGTCTCCCCTCAGCCTCCTCCGCTCCAGAGAGAACAGCCCTCGCTCCCTCAACCTTTCCTCATAAGACCTACCCTCCAAACCAGGCAGCATCCTGGTAAGTCTCCTCTGCACTCTTTCCAGCGCTTCCACATCCTTCTTATAGTGAGCTGACCAGAACTGCACATAATATTCGAAATGTGGTCTCACCAAGGTGCTGTATAGTTACAACATAACCCCACGGCTCTTAAACTCCAACCCCCTGTTAATAAAAGGTAACACACTCGAGGCCTTCTTCACAGCTCTATCCACTTGAGTGCAACCTTTAGAGATCTGTGAAAGTTGGGAATCAAGTAGATAAGGTTGTTAAGAAGGCATATGGTGTCTTGGCGTTTATTGGTAGGGGGATTGAATTTAGGAGTCGTAGCGTTATGTTGCAACTGTACACAACTCTGGTGCGGCCGCACTTGGAGTACTGTGTGCAGTTCTGGTCCCCACATTACAGGAAGGATGTGGAGGCTTTGGAGAGGGTGCAGAGGAGGTTTACCAGGATGTTGCCTGGTATGGAGGGGAAATCCTATGAGGAGAGGCTGAGGGATTTGGGATTGTTTTCGCTGGAAAGGCGGCGGCTAAGAGGGGATCTTATTGAAACATATAAGATGATTAGAGGTTTAGATAGGGTGGATAGTGATAGCCTTTTTCCTCTGATGGAGAAATCCAGCACGAGGGGGCATGGCTTTAAATTGAGGGGGGGTAGTTATAGAACCGATGTCAGGGGTAGGTTCTTTACCCAGAGGGTGGTGAGGGATTGGAATGCCCTGCCAGCATCAGTTGTAAATGCGCCTAGTTTGGGGGCGTTTAAGAGATCCGTAGATAGGTTCATGGACGAAAAGAAATTGGTTTAGGTTGGAGGGTCACAGTTTTTTTTTAACTGGTCGGTGCAACATCGTGGGCCGAAGGGCCTGTTCTGCGCTGTAATGTTCTATGTTCTATGTTCTATGATATGGACCCCAAGATCTCTCTGTTCCTCCACAGTCTTCAGAACCCTACCATTCTCAAGGATGACGCTAAATAGTGACACAATCCCCAAGGATCACTCTAAATAGAGACACAATCCCCAAGGATCACTCTAATTAGTGACACAATCTCCAAGGATCACTCTAAATAGTGACACAATCCAAAGGGATCACTCTAAAAAGTGACGCAATCCCCAAGGATCACTCTAAATAGTGACACAATACAAAGGGATCACTCTAAATAGTGACGCAAACCCCAAGGTTCACTCTAAATAGTGATACAATCCTCAAGGATCACATAAATAGAGACACAATCCCCAAGGATCACTCTCAATAGTGACACAATCCCCAAGGATCACTCTAAATAGTGACTCAATCCCCAAGGATCACTCTAAATAGTGACACAATCCCCAAGGATCACTCTCAATAGAGACACAATCCCCAAGGATCACTCTAAATAGTGACACAGTCCCCAAGGATCACTCTAAATAGTGACACAATCCCCAAGGATCACTCTAAATAGTGACACAATCCCCAAGGATCACTCTAAATAGTGACACAATCATAAGAACATAAGAACATAAGAAATAGGAGCAGGAGTAGGCCATCTAGTTCCTCGACCCTGCCCCACCATTCAATAAGATCATGGCTGATCTGAAGTGGATCAGTTCCACCGACCCGCCTGATCCCTACAGCCCCTAATTCCCTTACCGATCAGGAATCCATCTATCCGTGATTTAAACATATTCAACGAGGTAGCCTACACCACTTCAGTGGGCAGAGAATTCCAGAGATTCACCATCCTCTGAGAGAAGAAGTTCCTCCTCAACTCTGTCCTAAACTGACCCCCCTTTATTTTGAGGATGTGCCCTCTAGTTCTAGTTTCCTTTCCAAGTGGAAAGAATCTCTCCACCTCTACCCTATCCAGCCCCTTCATTATCTTATAGGTCTCTATAAGAACCCCCCTCAGCCTACTAAATTTCAACGAATACAAACCCAATCTGCTCCGTCTCTCCTCATAATAAACACCCCTCGTCTCTGGTATCAACCTGGTGATCCTTCCCTGCACTCCCTCCAAGGCCAATATATCCTTCCACAAATAAGAGGACCAATACTGCTCAGAGTATTCCAGCTGCGGCCTCACCAATGCCCTGTACAGATGCAGCAAGACATCTCTGCTTTTATATTCTATCCCCTTGCGGTATAGGCCAACATCCCATTTGCCTTCTTGATCACCATTTGCAACTGCAGACTGGGTTTTTGCATCTCATGCACAAGGACCCCCAGGTCCCTTTGCACAGTAGCATGTTGTAATTTTTTTCCATTTGGATAAAAATCCAATTTTCTATTATTTCCTCGAAAGTGAATAACCTCGCATTTGTTAACGTTATACTCCATCTGCCAGATCCTCGCCCACCCACTCAGCCTGTCCAAATCTCTCTGCAGACCTTCTACGACCTCCACACGATTCACAATCCCCAACGCTCACCCTAAATGGTGACACAATCCCCAAGGATCACTCTAAAGAGAGACACAATCCACAAGGACCTCACTAAATAATGACACAATCCCCAAGGATCTCTCTAAATAGTGGCACAATCCCCAGGGATCAGTCTAAATAGTGACACAATCCCCAAGGATCACTCTCAATAGAGACAGAATCCACCAGGATCATTCTAAATGCTGACACAATCCCCAAGGATCACTATAAATAGTGTCACAATCCCCAAGGATCACTCTCAATAGAGACAGAATCCCCAAGGATCACTCTAAATAGTGACACAATCCCCAAGGATCACTCTAAATAGTGACACAATACCCGAAGGAACAGTCTAAATCGTGACACAATCCACAAGGATCACTCTAAATAGTGACACAATCCCCAACGATCTCTCTAAATAATGACACAATCCCCAAGGATCACCCTCAATAGAGACACAATCCCCAAGGATCACTCTAAATAGTGACACAATCACCAAGGATCACTCAAAATAATGATACAATCCCCAAGGATCTCTCTAAATAGTGACACAATCCCCAAGGATCAGTCTAAATAATGACACAATCCCCAAGGATCACTCTAAATAGTGACACAATCCCCAAGGATCACTCAAAATACTGACATAATCCCCAAGGATCACTCCAAATAGTGGCACAATCCCCAAGGATCACTCTAAATAGTGATACAATCCCCAAGGATCACTCGAAATACTGACATAATCCTGAAGGATCACTCCAAATAGTGCACAATCCCCAAGGATCACTCTAAATAGTGACACAATCCTCAAGGATCACTCAAAATAATGAGACTATCCCCAAGGATCACTCTAAATACTGACACAATCCCCAAGGATCACTCGAAATAGTGACACAATCCCCAAGGATCACTCTAAATAATGACACAATCCCCAAGGATCACTCTAAATAGTGACAAAATCCCCAAGGATCACTCTAAATAGTGACACAATCCCCAAGGATCACTCTAAATAGTGACACAATCCCCAAGGATCACTCTAAATAGTGACACAATCCACAAGGATCACTCTAAATAGTGACACAATCCCCAAGGATCACTCTAAATAGTGACAGAATCCCCATGGATAACTCTAAATAGTGACACAATCCCCTAGGTTCACTCTAAATAGTGACACAATTCCCAAGGAACACTCTAAATAGTGACACGCCTGAGAAACAGGAAAGGCGCAGTCACTATGTTGGGGGTGTACTACAGGCCCCCCAACAGCCCAAGGGAAGGGGAAGAATGGATATGTCAGGAGATACTGGATAGGTGCAGGAAATATAGGGTTGTTGTAGTGGGAGACTTCAATTTCCCTGGTATAGACTGGAAATCGCTGCGGGCAGGGACTCTGGATGGGGAGGAATTTGTAAAATGTGTACAGGAGGGTTCGTTGGAACAATATGTGGACAGCCCGACTAGAGAGGGGGCTATACTGGACCTGGTACTGGGGAATGAGTCCGGTCAGGTCTTCAAAGTTTTGGTTGGGGAACATGTGGCAAATAGTGACCACAATTCTGTTAGCTTTAGGATAGTGATGGAAAAGGATGAGTGGTGTCCCAAGGGTAAGGTGTTGGATTGGGGGAAGGCTAACTTTATTGGGATCAGGCAGAAATTGGCAGCTCTTGATTGGGAGAGGCTGTTTGAGGGTAAATCCACATCTGGTATGTGGCAGTCTTTTAAGGAACGGTTGTTAGGGCTACAGGACAAGCATGTGCCTGTAAAAAAGAAGGATAGGAAGGGTAGGATTAGAGAACCGTGGATAACCAGGGAAATTGAGGGACTGATCAAAAGGAAAAGAGAGGCGTATGTTAGGTCCAAGCAGCTAAAAACGGAGGGAGCTCTGGAGGAGTATAATGAAAGTAGGAAAATACTCAAACGGGGAATTAGAAGAGCAAAAAGGGGTCACGAAATGTTCTTGGCAGACAGGATTAAAGAGAATCCCAAGGCATTTTATTCATACGTTAGGAACAAAAGGGTTGTTAGGGAAAAAATCGGACCTCTCAGGGACAAAAGTGGGGACTTATGCTTGAAGCCCAAAGAGGTAGGGGAGATCCTAAATGAATACTTTGCGTCGGTATTCACTAAGGAGAGGGATGTGTTGACTGGGAGTGTCTCGGAGGGGAGTGTGGAACCGTTGGAGAAAATCTCCATTACAAAGGAGGAAGTGTTAGGTTTGTTAGAGAATATAAAGACTGACAAATCCCCAGGGCCTGATGGAATCTATCCAAGGCTGCTCAGGGAGACGAGAGGTGAAATCGTTGGGCCTCTGACGCAAATCTTTGTCTCGTCACTGGACACAGGTGAGGTCCCAGAGGATTGGAGGATAGCCAATGTGGTCCCGTTATTCAAGAAGGGTAGGAAGGATAACCCGGGTAATTATAGGCCGGTGAGCTTGACGTCCGTGGTGGGGAAGTTGTTGGAGAAGATTCTTAAAGATAGGATGTATGCGCATTTAGAAATGAATAAACTCATTAACGATAGTCAACATGGTTTTGTGAGAGGGAGGTCATGCCTCACTTACCTGGTGGTGTTTTTTGAAGAAGTGACCAAAATGGTTGACGAAGGAAGGGCCGTGGATGTTGTCTATATGGACTTTAGTAAAGCATTTGACAAAGTCCCTCATGGTAGGCTAGTGAAAAAGGTTGGATCCCATGGGATAAAGGGGGAGGTGGTTAGATGGGTGGAGAACTGGCTTGGTCATAGAAGACAGAGGGTGGTAGTGGAAGGTTCTTTTTCCAGCTGGAGGCCTGTGACTAGTGGTGTACCGCAGGGCTCTGTATTCGGACCTCTGCTGTTTGTGATTTATATAAATGATCTGGAAGAAGGAGTAACTGGGGTGATCAGTAAGTTTGCGGACGACACAAAACTGGCAGGACTTGCAGATAGTAAGGAACATTGTCAGAGGCTACAGAAGGATACAGATAGGCTGGAAATTTGGGCAAGGAAATGGCAGATGGAGTTCAATCCTGATGAATGCGAAGTGATGCATTTTGGTGGGAATAATGTAGGGAGGAGCTACACGATAAATGGAAGAACCATAAAGGGTGAAGAGACGCAGAGGGACCTGGGTGTGCAAGTCCACACATCTTTGAAGGTGACGTCACAGGTGGAGAAGGTGGTGAAGAAGGCATATGGCATGCTTGCCTTTATAGGACGGGGCATAGAGTATAAAAGTTGGGGTCTGATGTTGCAGATGTAGAGAACGTTGGTTCGGCCGCATTTGGAATACTGCGTCCAGTTCTGGTCGCCACACTACCAGAAGGACGTGGAGGCTTTGGAGAGAGTACAGAGGAGGTTTACCAGGATGTTGCCTGGTATGGAGGGGCTTGGTTATGAGGAGAGATTGGGGAAACTGGGGATGTTCTCCTTGGAAAGACGGAGGATGAGGGGAGACTTAATAGAGGTGTATAAAATTATGAAAGGCATAGATAGGGTGAACGGTGGGAAGCTTTTCCCCGGGTCGGTGGTGACGTTCACGAGGGGTCATAGGTTCAAGGTGAAGGGGGGGAGGTTTAACACAGATATCAGAAGGACATATTTCACACAGAGGGTCGTGGGGGCCTGGAATGTGTTGCCGGGCAAGGTGGTGGAGGCGGACACACTGGGAACGTTTAAGACTTATCTAGACAGCTATATGAACGGAGTGGGAATGGAGGGATACAAAAGAGTGGTCTAGTGTGGACCAGGGAGCGGCGCGGGCTAATTGCTCCTGGTTTCTCGTTTCAAGGCTTCATTCTATGATCATCTTGCTGGTGCCAGTACAGAGTGAGACTGCGGATAGTTGGGAACCTGTCTCGGGGGCAGGGAATTCATATGGTGTTCGTGGAAGTGGAAATGACTAGGGTTGGGAAGCATTTTCCGATCAGGGCCATTGTGATCTCCTGGACTCGTTTCGATCGCCTCAGGGGGTCGGAGAGGAATTTCCCAGATTTTTTTTCCCCATATTGGCCCTGAGGTTTTTCACTCTGGGTTTTCGCCTCTCCCTGGAGATCACATGGTCTGGAATGGGGGGGTGGGGGTGAGTTAATAGGTTGTAATGAACAAAGCATCGTAGCTGTGAGGGACAGCTCGGTGGATAGGATATTGGTATGTAGATAGGCTGGAAAATTGGGCGGGGATCCTGGATTCAGCATTCAATCCTGGATCGGGGAGCGGCGCGGGCTTGGAGGGCCTGTTCCTGTGCTGTATTGTTCTTTGTTCTTGTTCTAAATACTGACACAATCCCCAAGGATCACTCTCAATACTGACATAATCCCCAAGGATCACTCTAAATAGTGACACAATCCCCAAGGATCACTCTAAATAGTGACACAATCCCCAAGGATCACTCTAAATAGTGACACAATACCCGAAGGAACAGTCTAAATAGTGACACAATCCCCAAGGATCTCTCTAAATAGTGGCACAAACCCCAAGGATCAGTCTAAATAGTGACACAATCCCCAACAATCACTCTAAATAGTGACACATTCCCCAAGGATCACCCTCAATAGAGACACAATCGACAAGGATAACTCTAAATAGTGACACAATCCCCAAAGATCACTCTAAATAGTGACACAATCCCCAAGGATCACTCTAAATACTGACACAATCCCCAAGGATCTCTCTACATAGTGACACAATCCCCAAGGATCAATCAAAATAGTGATACAATCCCGAAGGATCTCTCTAAATAGTGACACAATCCCCAAGGATCACTCTAAATAATGACACAATCCCCAAGGATCTCTCTAAATAGTGGCACAATCCCCAAGGATCACTCTAAATAGTGACACAATCCCCAAGGATCTCTCTAAATAGTGACACAATCCCCAAGGATCACTGGAAATACTGACATAATCCCCAAGGATCACTCCAAATAGTGGCACAATCGCCAAGGATCACTCTAAATAGTGACACAATCCCCAAGGATCACTCGAAATACTGACATAATCCCCAAGGATCACTCCAAATAGTGGCACAATCCCCAAGGATCACTCTAAATAGTGACACAATCCTCAAGGATCACTCAAAATAATGACACAATCCCCAAGGGTCACTCTCAATAGTGACACAATCCCCAAGGATCACTCTCAATAGCGACACAATCCCCAAGGATCACTCTCAATACTGACACAATCCACAAGGATCACTCTAAATAGTGACACAATCCCCAAGGATTACTCTAAATAGTGACACAGTCCCCAAGGATCCCTCTAAATAGTGACACAATCCCCAAGGATCACTCTCAATACTGACACAATCCCCAAGGATTACTCTAAATACTGACATAATCCCCAAGGGTCACTCTCAATAGTGACACAATCCCCAAGGATCACTCTCAATAGCGACACAATCC
The DNA here is from genome assembly GCF_964213995.1 of Mustelus asterias. Lineage (NCBI taxonomy): Eukaryota > Metazoa > Chordata > Chondrichthyes > Carcharhiniformes > Triakidae > Mustelus > Mustelus asterias. Next base: position 25,016 of record NW_027590814.1, read on the forward strand.
CCAAGGATCACTCTCAATACTGACACAATCCACAAGGATCACTCTCAATAGCGGCACAATCCACAAAGATCACTCTGAATACTGACACAATCCCCAAGGATTACTCTAAATACTGACATAACCCCCAAGGATCACTCTCAATAGCGACACAATCCCCAAGGATTATTCTAAATAGTGACACAATCCCTGAGGATCTCTCTCAATAGTGACACAATCCCCAAGGATGACACTAAAGAGTGACACAATTCCCCAGAATCACTCTAAATACTGACACAATCCACAAGGATCACTATAAATAGTGACAGAATCCCCAAGGATCCCTCTAAATAGTGACACAATCCCCAAGGATCACTCTAAATAGTGACACAATCCGCAAGGATCACTCTAAATAGTGACACAATCCACAAGGATCACTCTAAATACTGACACAATACCCAAGGATCACTCGAAATAGTGACACAATACCCAAGGATCACTCTAAATAGTGACACAATCCCCAAGGATCACTCTAAATAGTGACACAATCCCCAAGAATCACTCTAAATAGTGACACAATGGCCAAGGATCACTCTAAATAATGACACAATCCCCAAGGGTCACTCTAAATAGTGACACAAACCCCAAGGATAACTCTAAATAGTGACACAAACCCCAAGGATCACTCTAAATAGAGACACAATTCCCAAGGACCATTCTAAATAGTGACACAATCCCCAAGGATCACTCGAAAGACTGACACAATCCCCATGCATCACTCTAAATAGTGACACAATCCCTGAGGATCTCTGTAAATAGTGACACAATCCCCAAGGATCACTCCAAATAGTGACACAATTCCCCAGAATCACTCTAAATACTGACACAATCCCCAAGGATCACTCTAAATAGTGACACAATACCCAAGGATCACTCTAAATAGTGACACAATCCCCAAGGATCACTCTAAATAGTGACACAATCCCCAAGGATCACTCTAAATAGTGACACAATCCACAATGATCACTCTAAATAGTGACACAATCCCCAAGGATCACTCGATATAGTGACACAATCCCCCAGGATCACTCTAAATAGTGACACAATGGCCAAGGATCACTCTAAATAATGACACAATCCCCAAGGATCACTCTAAATAGAGACACAATCCCCGAGGATCTCTCTAAATAGTGACACAATCCCCAAGGACCACTCTAAATTATGACACAATCCCCAAGGATCACTCTAAATAGTGACACAATCCCCAATGATTAATCTAAATAGTGACACAGTCCCCAAGGATCACTCTAAATAGTGACACAATCCCCAAGGATCTCTCTAAAGAGCGACACAATCCCCAAGGATCACTCTAAATACTGACACAATCCCCAAGGATCACTCTAAATAGTGACACAATCCACAAGGATCACTCTAAATAGTGACACAATCCCCAAGGATCACTCTAAATAGTGACACAATCCCCAAGGATAACTCTAAATAGTGACACAATCCCCAAGGATCACTCTAAATAGTGACACAATCCCCAGGGATCACTCTAAATAGTGACACAATCCCCAAGGATCACTCTAAATAGTGACACAATCCCCAAGGATCACTCTAAATAGTGACACAATCCACAAGGATCACTCTATATAGTGACACAATCCCCAAGGATCACTCTAAATAGTGACACAATCCCCAAGGATAACTCTAAATAGTGACACAATCCCCAAGGATCACTCTAAATAGTGACACAATCCCCAAGGATCACTCCAAATAGTGACACAATCCCCAAGGATCACTCTAAGTACTGACACAATCCCGAAGGATCACTCTAAATAGTGACACAATCCCCAATGATCACTCAAAATAGTGACACAATCCCCAAGGATAACTCTAAATAGTGACACAATCCCCAAGGATCACTCTAAATAGAAATCATAGAAACCCTACAGTGCAGAAGGAGGCCAGTCGGCCCATCGAGTCTGCACCGACCACAATCCCACCCAGGCCCTACCCCCACATATATTACACGCTTCCTCTAACCTACACATCCCAGGACTCAAAGGGACAATTTTTAACCTGGCCAATCAACCTAACCCGCACATCTTTGGACTGTGGGAGGAAACCGGAGCACCCGGAGGAAACCCACGCAGACACGGGGAGAATGTGCAAACTCCACACAGACAGTGACCCGAGCCGGGAATCGAACCCGGGACCCTGGAGCTGTGAAACAGCAGTGCTAACCACTGTGCTACCGTGCCGCCCGAAATCACTCTAAATAGGATCACTCTAAATAGTGACACAATCCCCAAGGATCACTCTAAATACTGACACAATCCCCAAGGATCGCTCTCAATAGCGACACAATCCCCAAGGATCATTCTAAATAGTGACACAATCCCTGAGGATCTCTCTCAATAGTGACACAATCCCCAAGGATCACACTAAATAGTGACACAATCCCCCAGGATCACTCTAAATACTGACACAATCTCCAAGGATCACTCTAAATAGTGACACAATCCCCAAGGATCACTCTAAATAGTGACACAATCCCCAAGGATCATTCTAAATAGTGACACAATCCCCAAGGATAACTCTAAATACTGACACAATCCCCAAGGATCACTCTAAATAGTGACACAATCCCCAAGGATCACTCTAAATAGTGACACAATCCCCAAGGATCATTCTAAATAGTGACACAATCCCCAAGGATAACTCTAAATAGTGACAAAATCCCCAAGGATCACTCCAAATAGTGACACAATCCCCAAGGATCTCTCTAAATAGTGACACAATCCCCAAGAATCACTCTAAATAGTGACACAATCCCCAAGGATCACTCTAAATAGAGACACAAACCACAAGGATCACTCTAAATAGTGACACAATCCACAATGATCACTCTAAATAGTGACACAATCCCCAAGGATCACTCGAAATAGTGACACAATCCCCCAGGATCACTCTAAATAGTGACACAATGGCCAAGGATCACTCTAAATAATGACACAATCCCCAAGGATCACTCTAAATAGAGACACAATCCCCGAGGATCTCTCTAAATAGTGACACAATCCCCAAGGACCACTCTAAATTATGACACAATCCCCAAGGATCACTCTAAATAGTGACACAATCCCCAATGATTAATCTAAATAGTGACACAGTCCCCAATGATCACTCTAAATAGTGACACAATCCCCAAGGATCTCTCTAAAGAGCGACACAATCCCCAAGGATCACTCTAAATACTGACACAATCCCCAAGGATCACTCGAAATAGCGACACAATCCCAAAGGATCACTCTAAATACTGAGATAATCCCCAAGGATCACACTAAATATTGACACAATCCCCAAGGATCACTCTAAATAGTGACAAAATCCCCAGGGATCACTCTAAATAGTGACACAATCCCCAAGGATCACTCTAAATAGTGACACAATCCCCAAGGATCACTCTAAATAGTGACACAATCCCCAAGGATCACTCTAAATAGTGACACAATCCCCAAGGATAACTCTAAATAGTGACACAATCCCCAAGGATCACTCTAAATAGTGACACAATCCCCAAGGATCACTCCAAATAGTGACACAATCCCCAAGGATCACTCTAAGTACTGACACAATCCCGAAGGATCACTCTAAATAGTGACACAATCCCCAATGATCACTCAAAATAGTGACACAATCCCCAAGGATAACTCTAAATAGTGACACAATCCCCAAGGATCACTCTAAATAGAAATCATAGAAACCCTACAGTGCAGAAGGAGGCCAGTCGGCCCATCGAGTCTGCACCGACCACAATCCCACCCAGGCCCTACCCCCACATATATTACACGCTTCCTCTAACCTACACATCCCAGGACTCAAAGGGACAATTTTTAACCTGGCCAATCAACCTAACCCGCACATCTTTGGACTGTGGGAGGAAACCGGAGCACCCGGAGGAAACCCACGCAGACACGAGGAGAATGTGCAAACTCCACACAGACAGTGACCCGAGCCGGGAATCGAACCCGGGACCCTGAAGCTGTGAAGCAGCAGTGCTAACCACTGTGCTACCGTGCCGCCCGAAATCACTCTAAATAGGATCACTCTAAATAGTGACACAATCCCCAAGGATCACTCTAAATACTGACACAATCCCCAAGGATCGCTCTCAATAGCGACACAATCCCCAAGGATCATTCTAAATAGTGACACAATCCCTGAGGATCTCTCTCAATAGTGACACAATCCCCAAGGATCACACTAAATAGTGACACAATCCCCCAGGATCACTCTAAATACTGACACAATCTCCAAGGATCACTCTAAATAGTGACACAATCCCCAAGGATCACTCTAAATAGTGACACAATCCCCAAGGATCATTCTAAATAGTGACACAATCCCCAAGGATAACTCTAAATACTGACACAATCCCCAAGGATCACTCTAAATAGTGACACAATCCCCAAGGATCACTCTAAATAGTGACACAATCCCCAAGGATCATTCTAAATAGTGACACAATCCCCAAGGATAACTCTAAATAGTGACACAATCCCCAAGGATCACTCCAAATAGTGACACAATCCCCAAGGATCTCTCTAAATAGTGACACAATCCCCAAGAATCACTCTAAATAATGACACAATCCCCAAGGATCACTCTAAATAGTGACACAATCCCCAAGGATCACTCTAAATAGAGACACAAACCACAAGGATCACTCTAAATAGTGACACAATCCCCGAGGATCACTCTAAATAGTGACACAATCCCCATGGATCACTCTAAATAGTGACACAATCCCCAAGGATCATTCTAAACACTGACACAATTCCCAAGGATCACTCTCAATAGTGACACAATCCCCAAGGATCACTCTCAATAGTGACACAATCCCCAAGGATCACTCTAAATAGTGACACAATCCCCAAGGTTCACTTTCAATAGTGACACAATCCCCAAGGCTCACTCTAAATAGTGACACAATCCCCAAGGATCACTCTAAATAGTAACACAATTCCCAAGGGTCACTTTCAATAGTGACACAATCCCCAAAGATCACTCTAAATAGTGACGCAATACCCAAGAATCACTCTAAAAATTGACACAACCCTCAAGGACCACATCCAAATTGTGACACAAACCCCAATGATCACTCTAAATAGTGACACAATCCCCAAGGATCACTCTAAATAACGACACAATCCCCATGGATCACTCTAAATAGTGACACAATCCCCAAGGGTCACTCTAAATAGTGGCACAATCCACAAGGATCACTCCAAATAGTGACACAATTCCCAAGGGTCACACTAAATAGTGACACAATCCACAAGTAACATTCTAAAGAGTGACACAATCCCCAAGGATCACTCTAAGTAGTGACACAATCCCCAAGGATCACTCTAAATAGTGACACAATCCCCAAGGATCACTCTAAATAGTGACACAATCCCCAAGGATCACTCCAAATAGTGACACAATTCCCAAGGGTCACTCTAAATAGTGACACAATCCACAAGTATCATTCAAAATCGTGACACAATCCCCAAGGATCACTCTAAAAAGTGACACAATTCCCAAGGATCACTCCAAATAGTGACACAATTCCCAAGGGTCACTATTAATAGTGACACAATCCACAACTATCATTCTAAGTAGTGACACAATTCCCAAGGATCACTTTAAATAGTGATACAATCCCCAAGGATCACTCTAAATAGTGACACAATCCCCAAAGATCACTCTAAATCGTGACAGAGTCAAGTCGTGCCTCACTAATTTGAAAAATTTTTTTTAGGAGGTATCTAATTTTGTTGATGAAGTTCGGGCAGTTGATGTCATATGCATGGATTTTAGTAAGTTGTTTGATAAGGTCCCCCATGGGAGGTTTAAGAAGAAAGTAAGGAGGTGTGGGATAGAGGGAAAGTTGGCCGATTGGATAGGTAACTGGCTGTCTGATCGAAGACAGAGGGTGATGGTGGATGGAAAATTTTCGGATTGGAGGCAGGTTGCTAGCGGAGTGCCGCAGGGATCAGTGCTTGGTCCTCTGCTCTTTGTGATTTTTATCAATGACTTAGAGGAGGGGGCTGAAGGGTGGATCACTAAATTTGCTGGTGACACCAAGATTGGTGGAGGAGTGGATGAGGTGGAGGGCTGTTGTAGGCTGCAAAGAGACATAGATAGGATTTGGGCGGCACGGTAGCACAGTGGTTAGCACTGCTGCTTCACAGCTCCTGGGTTCGGTTCCCGTCTCGGGTCACTGTCTGTGTGGAGTTTGCACATTCTCCTCATGTCTGCGTGGGTTTCCTCCGGGTGCTCCGGTTTCCTCCCACAGTCCAAAGATGTGCAGGTTAGGTTGATTGGCCAGGTTAAAAATTGCCCCTTAGAGTCCTGGGATGCGTAGGTTAGAGGGATTAGCGGGTAAATATGTGGGGGTAGGGCCTGGGTGGGATTATGGTCGGTGCAGACTCGATGGGCCGAATGGCCTCCTTCTGCACTGTAGGGTTTCTATGATTTCTATGATTTCGAAGGATGCAGAGCTGGGCTGAAAAATGGCAAATGGAGTTTAACCCTGATAAATGTGAGGTGATTCATTTTGGTAGGACAAATTTAAATGTGGATTACAGGGTCAAAGGATGGAGCTATTACAAGGGGGGCTAACTATAGGGTTCGTGGTGGGAGATATAGGAAGGATATCAGAGGTAGGTTCTTTACGCAGTGAGTGGTTGGGGTGTGGAATGGACTGCCTGCAGTGATAGTGGAGTCAGACACTTTAGGAAAATTTAAGCGGTTATTGGATAGGCACATGGAGCACACCAGGATGATAGGGAGTGGGATAGCTTGATCTTGGTTTCAGATAAAGCTCGGCACAACATCGTGGGCCGAAGGGCCTGTTCTGTGCTGTACTGTTCCATGTTCTATGTTCTTAATAGTGACACAATCCCCAAGGATCACTCTAAATAGTGACACAATCCCCAAGGATCAATCTATACAGTAACACAATCCCCAAGGATCACTCTAAATAGTGATACAATCCCCAAGGATCACTGTAAACAGTAACACAATCCTCAAGGATCACTGTAAATAGAACATAGAACCTAGAACAGTACAGCACAGAACAGGCCCTTCAGCCCACGATGTTGTGCCGAGCTTTATCTGAAATCAAGATCAAGCGATCCCACTCCCTATCATCCTGGTGTGCTCCATGTGCCTATCCAATAACCGCTTAAATGTCCCTAAAGTGTCTGACTCCACTATCTCTGCAGGCAGTCCATTCCACACCCCAACCACTCTCTGCGTTAAGAACCTACCTCTGATATCCTTCCTATATCTCCCACCATGGACCCTATAGTTATGCCCCCTTGTAATAGCTCCATCCACCCGAGGAAATAGTCTTTGAACGTTCACTCTATCTATCCCCTTCATCATTTTATAAACCTATATTAAGTCTCCCCTCAACCTCCTCAGCTCCAGAGAGAACAGCCCGTGCTCCCTCAACCTTTCCTCATAAGACCTACCCTCCAAACCAGGCAGCATCCTGGTAAATCTCCTTTGCACTTTTTCCAGCGGTTCCCCATCCTTCTTTTCGTGAGGTGACCAGAACTGCACACAATATTCCAAATGTGGTCTCATCAAGGTCCTGTACAGTTAGAGCATAACCCCACGGCTCTTAAACTCCAGCCCCCTGTTAATAAAAGCTAACACACTATCGGCCTTCTTCACTTGAGTGGCAACCTTTAGAGATCTGTGGATATGGACCCCAAGATCTCTCTGTTCCTCCACAGTCTTCAGAACCCTACCTTTGACCCTGTAATCCACATATAAATTAGTCCTACCAAAATGAATCACCTGACATTTATCAGGGTTAGACTCCATTTGCCATTTTTCAGCCGAGCTTTGCATTATTTCTATGTCTATTTGCAGCCTGCAACACCCCTCCACCTCATCCGCGACTCCACCAATCTTGGTGTCATCAGCAAATTTACTGATCCACCCTTCAGCCCCCTCCAAGTCATTCATAATAATCACAAAGAGCAGAGGACAAAGCACTGATCCCTGAGGCACTCGGCTAGCAACCTGCCTCCAATCCGAAAATTTTCCATCCACCACCACCCTCTGTCTTCGATCAGACAGCCAGTTACCTATCCAATCGGCCAACTTTCCCTCTATTGCACACCTACTCACTGTCATCATAAGCCGACCATAGGGGACCTTATCAAACGCCTTACTAAAATCCATGTATATGACGTCAACTGCACTACCTTCATCAACACACTTAGTTACCTCCTCAAAAAATTCAATCAAATTTGTGAGGCACGACTTGCCCTTCACGAATCCGTGCTGACTATCCCGGATTAATCCGCATCTTTCTAAGTGGTCGTAAATCCCATCCCTAAGGACCTTTTCCATCAATTTACCAACCACCGAAGTAAGACTAACTGGTCTATAATTACCAGGGTCGTTCCTATTCCCTTTCTTAAACAGAGGAACAACATTCACCACTCTCCAGTCCTCTGGCACCATCCCCGTGGACAGCGAGGACCCAAAGATCAAAGCGAAATGCTTTGCAATCTCATCCCGTGCCTCCCAAAGAATCCTAGGATATATTTCATCAGGCCCAGGGGACTTATCGACCTTCAGTTTATTCAAAACCGCCAGGACATCCTCCCTCCGAACATCTATTTCCTCCAGCCTATTAGCCTGTAACACCTTCTCTTCCTCAAAAACATGGCCCCTCTCCTAGGTGAACACTGACGAAAAGTATTCATTCATCACCACTCCTATCTCTACTGACTCCATACACAAGATCCCACGACTATCCTTGACCGGCGCTAACCTCACCCTGGTCATTCTTTTATTGCTCACATAAGAGTAAAAAGCCTTAGGGTTTTCCTTGATCCGACCCGCCAAAGACTTCTCATGTCCCCTCCTAGCTCTCCTAAGCCCCTTTTTCAGCTCATTCCTTGCTAACTTGTAACCCTCAATCGAGCCAACTGAACCTTGTTTCCTCATCCCTGCATAAGCTTCCCTCTTCCTTTTCACAAGACATCCCACCTCTTTCGTGAACCATGGTTCCCTCACTCGGCCATTTCCTCCCTGCCTGACAGGGACATACCTATCATGGAAACCCAGTATATGTTCCTTGAAAAAGAACAAAGAACAATGAACAAAGAACAGTACAGCACAGGAAACAGGCCCTTCGGCCCTCCAAGCCTGTGCCGCTCCTTGGTCCAACTAGACCAATCGTTTGTATCCCTCCATTCCCAGGCTGCTCTTGCGACTATCCAGGTAAGTCTTAAACGATGTCAGCGTGCCTGCCTCCACCACCCTACTTGGCAGCGCATTCCAGGCCCCCACCACCCTCTGTGTAAAAAACGTCCCTCTGATATCTGAGTTATACTTCGCCCCTCTCACCTTGAGCCCGTCACCTCTGACATGGGAAAAAGCTTACCACTGTTCACCCTATCTATACCCTTCATAATCTTGTACACCTCTATTAGATCTCCCCTCATTCTCCGTCTTTCCAAGGAGAACAACCCCAGTCTACCCAATCTCTCCTCATAGCTAAGACCCTCCATACCAGGCAACATCCTGGTAAACCTTCTCCGCACTCTCTCTAACGCCTCCACGTCCTTCTGGTAGTGCGGCGACCAGAACTGGACGCAGTACTCCAAATGTGGCCTAACCAGCGTTCTATACAGCTGCATCATCAGACTCCAGCTTTTATACTCTATACCCCGTCCTATAAAGGCAAGCATACCATATGCCTTCTTCACCACCTTCTCCATCTGTGTTGCCACCTTCAAGGATTTGTAGACTTGCACACCTAGGTCCCTCTGTGTTTCTATACTCCTGATGACTCTGCCATTTATTGTATAACTCCTCCCTACATTATTTCTTCCAAAATGCATCACTTCGCATTTATCCGGATTAAACTCCATCTGCCACCTCTCCGCCCAATTTTCCAGCCTATCTATATCCTGCTGTATTTCCCGACAATGCTCTTCGCTATCCGCAATTCCAGCCATCTTTGTGTCATCCGCAAACTTGCTGATTACACCAGTTACACCTTCTTCCAAATCATTTATGTATATCACAAATAGCAGAGGCCCCAGTACAGAGCCCTGCGGAACACCACTGGTCACAGACCTCCAGCCGGAAAAAGACCCTTCCACCACTACCCTCTGTCTCCTATGGCCAAGCCAGTTCTCCACCCATCTAGCGACTTCTCCTTGTATCCCATGAGCCTTAACCTTCTTAACCAACCTGCCATGTGGGACTTTGTCAAATGCCTTACTGAAATCCATATAGACGACATCCACGGCCCTTCCTTCGTCAACCGTTTTTGTCACTTCCTCAAAAAACTCCACCAAATTTGGAGGCACGACTTCCCTCTTACAAAACCATGCTGTCTGTCACTAATGAGATTGTTCCGTTCTAAATGCACATACATCCTGTCTCTAAGAATCCTCTCCTACCACGGACGTCAAGCTCACCGACCTATAATTTCCTGGGTTATCCCTGCTACCCTTCTTAAACAACGGGACCACATTCGCTATCCTCCAATCCTCAGGGACCTCACCCGTGTCCAAAGAAGCGACAAAGATTTCCGTCATAGGCCCAGCAATTTCATCTCTCGTCTCCCTGAGCAGTCGAGGATAGATGCCATCATGCCCTGGGGCTTTGTCAGTTTTAATGTTCCCTAAAAAACCTAACACTTCCTCTCTTGTAATGGAGATTTTCTCTAACGGGTCAACACCTCCCTCCGAGACACTCCCGGTTAACTCGCCCCTCTCCTTCGTGAATGCCGATGCAAAGTATTCATTTAGGATCTCCCCTATTCCCTTGGGTTCTAAGCATAATTCCCCTCCTTTGTCCCTGAGAGGTCCGATTTTCTCCCTGACAACTCTTTTGTTCCGAACGTATGAATAGAATGCCTTAGGATTCTCCTTAATCCTGCCTGCCAAGAACATCTCGTGACCTCTTTTTGCCCTTCTAACTTCCCGTTTTAGTTCTTTCCTACTCTCTCTGTATTCCTCCAGAGCTCCATCTGTTTTCAGTTGCCTGGACTTAACGTATGCCTCCCTTTTCATTTTAATCAGATCCTCAATTTCCCTGGTTATCCACGGCTCTCGAATCCTACCTTTCCTATCTTTCCTTTTTACAGGCACATGCCTATCCTGCAGCCTTATCAATAGTTCCTTAAAAGACTCCCTCATGCCAGACGCGGACTTACCCTCGAACATCCTCTCCCAGGAAAAGTTCCACTTTTCATCCGTGCCTTTCCCTGACAGTTTCTGTTCCCAACTTATGCCCCCTAATTCTTGCCTAATCGCATCATAATTACCTCTCCCCCAATTGTAAACCTTGCCCTGCCATACGGCCCTATCCCTCTCCATTGCAATAACAAAAGACACCGAATTGTGGTCACTATCTCCAAAGTATTCTCCCACAACCAAATCTAACACTTGGACCGGTTCATTTCCCATTACCAAATCCAATGTGGCCTCACCTCTTGTCGGCCTGTCCACATATTGTGTCAGGAAACCCTCCTGCACACACTGCACAAAAACTGCCCCATCTGAACTATTTGACCTACAAAGGTTCCAATCAATATTTGGAAAGTTATAGTCCCCCATGACAACTACCCTGTGACCCCCACACATATCCACAATCTGCTTAGCAATTTCTTCCTCCACATCTCTATTACTATTTGGGGGCCTATAGGAAACTCCTAACAACGTGACCGCTCCTTTCCTATTTCTAACTTCAGCCCATATTACCTCAGTGTGCAGATCCCCCTCGAACTGCCTTTCCGCAGCCGTTAAACTATCCTTGATTAACAATGCCACTCCTCCACCTCTTTTACCAGCTTCCCTACACTTGCTGAAACATCTATAACCCGGAACGTCCCACAACCATTCATGTCCTTGTTCTACCCACGTCTCCGTAATGGCCACAACATCGTAGTCCCAAGTAGCAATCCACGCCCCAAGTTCATCCACCTTGTTCCGGATGCTCCTTGCATTGAAGTAGACACACTTCAACCCGCCTTCCTGTCTACTGGTACCCACCCTTGACCTTGATACCTTCCCCAATACCTCACTACCCTCAACACTGACTTCCAGACTACCACTCCTTTTCCCACCCCCTGGACAAATTAGTTTAAACCCCCCTGAAGAGCCGTAACAAATTTCCCTCCCAGGATATTGGTGCCCCTCTGGTTCAGGTGCACCCCGTCCTGTTTGTACAGGTCCCACCTTCCCCAGAATGTGTTCCAATTATCCACGTAGCTGAAACCCTCCCTCCTCCACCATCCCTGCAACCACATTGTTTGAACCTTCCAAGCTAACGGAGAGTGTGTTAGCGGCTGAGATACAGCAAGCAGACTGAAATTCAAAAAATTCAGTGGAGAGACCGCAACGGCAGAATGCTCAATGCTTTTCTTGAGTGAGGTGGGTGTTTAATTATTTGTTGAATTTTTTTCTCTCTGTGAGTTGATGAACAGTGTTTGAAGTTCTCTGTCCCAGTGTCTGTCTCCCGCACGGGCTCCTAGATTGTGTTGTATTATACACTTTATAACAGCAGCTTTAACTTTGCTGACAAAGGAGCATTTTCAATCTGGGTTTTGTCTCCTCTGTGGTTAAACAGCCTGACGCCAACTTGCTCCATCTGTTGTTTGTGACGCTTTCCAATTCCCTGGACACCAGCGAGTTTATTGCCCCCGAGACCGACTGAACAACATTTGTTTCACATTGTGTTGTTTGAGCGGTCAGTTTTAGCAGGTCCTTTGCTGAATTAATAATTTTAAACTAACTCTGACCCTCCAGGAGGGAAATAAATCAGCTTTTCCAAAACTAACTCTTGGCTCCGTATGAAACCGTGACTGAAGTGTCAAATATCCTCCCAGAGAAAATAGCTGGAGGGACATTGTCAAAAACCAGAACCTCAGTGAGTCAGGTTCAAACATGTAAAGAAAAAACCTTTTGCATTTCCAGACCAACGCGTTAGTCACTGAGTTTTTATAGATACATTTCGGCGGGAGCGAGTATGTGACTTTCTCAAAGCACCAACACAGCACAGAGCACTCAATCCCAGAAATATGTATTATGCTGCTTTTCTGATATTCCATTTGCAGGAAGTTCTCAAATACAGAATTATTGAATTCATCGTTAAAATCACCAGACCCTATCGGATATGATCAGCATTATTATAAACAGGAGGTGGAATTTCAAGTTGTCCATTATTCACACCAATAAACTGTCATTCAGGAATGTGTTTGCCATTGAACCAAAGGACAGTTAATAATAATGCATTCCATTTGAACGTGTATTGTTTGTAATGGAGGATTTTGGACATTTTCTGAAGACGTGTTCATGGAAGTGTTTTGTCACTCACATGTTGGTGAAATGTCTGCCTTCGCCTATCCCATCACCTGCCTTCCAATCTTGTGTGTGTTTATTCGTTCCACTGAAACCTCTTCCACCAGTCCATGGACACCCATTTGAACCACCTGACATCCTTTTGCATCTATTTTTATTCCCAGGTCTGTTGACTGATCCTGGAACAGAATCGCTTTCTGTGTTGCTGTATCGGCGGATTTGGTTTGACCTGTTTTTGAAGGTCCAGCTTTCTGTGTTATTTTGTTGTGATGTGATTTAATTCCCGTTTAAAGAACGGGGGAAAAACTGCCTTTAGCCGACACAGAATCCAGATTTGTTCAGATTCTGGAAACATGTGTTGTCAGTGGCAACTCACAGACAGACTTTCCACCAGTTTGTTGCTGAAAAACGCCTTTACCCAGGTGCTGCTGCGAGACAATCAAAGGACACGGACTTGTTCGGAGGTTCAAACTTAGTGTTATTAAGAACATTTGCAAGTTAAAGGAAACAATTCTTATAACAGGAATTCAGTGAACTTTTCTCTAAATCTATCTGAATAAGCACTAAAGAGAGATTTAGACTATTGAGTTGGATGAACAGCCATGATCGAAATGAAATGCGGAGCAGGCTCGAAGGGACAAAAGGCCTCCTCCTGCTGCTATCTCCTATGTTTCTATGTTTAAACTTGCTCTTGTCCTGAATCATAGCTGTTTTGGTATGTTTTCACCTTCCATTTTCAATAGGGCCGGATCCCCACCTGCTGTCCGCTGTGCTGAAAGTCGATGTTTATTTGTTTCCAGGACAAATCTGCTGCAGGATGAAGATGATGGTCACTATGCAAACACAGTAAGAAGTTTAACAACACCAGGTTAAAGTCCAACAGGTTTATTTGGTAGCAAAAGCCACACAAGCTTTCGGAGCTCTAAGCCCCTTCTTCAGGTGAGTGGGAATTCTGTTCACAAACAGGGCATATAAAGACACAGACTCAATTTACATGAATAATGGTTGGAATGCGAATACTTACAACTAATCAAGTCTTTAAGAAACAAAACAATGTGAGTGGAGAGAGCATCAAGACAGGCTAAAAATATGTGTATTGTCTCCAGACAAGACAGCCAGTGAAACTCTGCAGGTCCACGCAACTGTGGGAGTTACAAATAGTGTGACATGAACCCAATATCCCGGTTGAGGCCGTCCTCGTGTGTGCGGAACTTGGCTATCAGTTTCTGCTCAGCGACTCTGCGCTGTCGTGTGTCGTGAAGGCCGCCTTGGAGAACGCTTACCCGAATATCAGAGGCCGAATAGAGTTTTACTGGCTGTCTTGTCTGGAGACAACACACATCTTTTTAGCCTGTCTTGATGCTCTCTCCACTCACATTGTTTTGTTTCTTAAAGACTTGATTAGTTGTAAGTATTCGCATTCCAACCATTATTCATGTAAATTGAGTTTGTATCTTTATATGCTCTGTTTGTGAACAGAATTCCCACTCACCTGAAGAAGGGGCTTGGAGCTCCGAAAGCTTGTGTGGCTTTTGCTACCAAATAAACCTGTTGGACTTTAACCTGGTGTTGTTAAACTTCTTACTGTGTTTACCCCAGTCCAACGCCGGCATCTCCACATCATGACTCTGCAAACAGCCAGGCAGGTAAACGCCGCTGCTTCAGATGGCGGCAAAAGACAGAACTCTGGAAAACGGTGTCATAAACTGTCGGATTGTTTGAACCTTGGACATTAAGGGAGAGTGCACCAGCGGCTGAGGTATTACACACAGATTGAGATTCAGAGGATTCAGTGTCCAGACCGGGAAAGCAGAACGTTCCACTCTTCTGTTGGTTGAGGTGAGTGTTTAATCTTTGTTGATTTTCTCGCACGGATTCTGTTTCTGAAGTGACTACCAGACCTGGAAACTGGTCTGGTCTTTCTGCATTTGGACACGCACTGTTTCAGCATCTAATGATTCACAAATGATGCTGAAGATTGTACAGATATCAGCGAACACCTCCACTTCTGAACATGTGCTGCAAGGGTGGTCACTGATCTGATTGGTTGATGTGAAGTATTGTTTTGCGGGTTATCCATTCTAATCATATCGTGCAGAGCTCGCAAAGAGTCGCCACGCTGTCGCATCATCTTATAAAATTGGATATGGCCAATCCTCAGTGAGATCCGTTCCGGATTCTCTTTCCAGTCCCTGTAGTATGGCGACTGGTTGCAAGGATTTTAGGGCCTTGTGTCAAAGTCCGGTTTTGAGAATTAAAGGAACACGGCCAACGGGGGAAAGGCAGTTTGAAAATGATCTGAAACAAAAAATGAAGATAGCGACTGGCACAATGGATAGTTGTCCCACATGAATATTTCAATGGAGAGACAGAGATTTAAAGATGACAGAGACTCAGGGGGGTGCAGTGTACATACTGCTCACTCAGGGTGATTTGGAGTTTGAGAGACTTTACTACAACTGCACTGAAGTTTAGTGTTTGGACTGTGCAGAAGGACAATATCTTTGTATCTCAGCCTGTGCTACCTCTGCACTCATTGCAGTTGGTGGACAATGTAGAGGGAGCTTATCCTTGTAAGTGTTTGATGGGGGCAATCTTGTGGGTGATGTAGTCTGAAGGTGAATTATGGGACCATGTCTAATGCTCTGAATTGAACCTGAATTGCGTTTGCCGTTGTGTCTGTTTGCTGGGAAAGCAGGTCCGACATCCTGTAGCAGGATGGTCCTGGAAACAAACAGCGGCGTTTACCTGTGCATCTGTTTTCTGGGGAATCAGATTCTTCATCCTGCAACAGAATGGTCCCGGAAACAAACAGCGGCGTTTACCTGTGTGTCTGTTTGCTGGGGAATGAGATTCTTCATCCTGCAGCAGGATGGTCCTGGAAACAAACAGTGCCGATTTTAAATGGATAGCAGGTGAGGATCCGCCCCTATTGACAAAGGGAGTTGAAGTCACTCTCCTTGTACTAGCGTTCAGGTGAAGAGCAGGAAATGCTTACTTTGACACTGAAATGTTTAAACATTAAGTTTTGAATACATTTAACACTTGTTTCAAATTCATTATATTAAATTCTAATGCGAACAACTAAAATCCATCCAATTATCTTTGGAACATCCTATCATTGTCCCTTGTTGAATATGTAGCGACTGTTCACTGGTAATATGCTTTTTAAAATTTCTGAATCAGTTTGGAATGGGGCAAGTGCTGTCCCAGACCTAATCAAAGGGAAAGAAGCCAGGCAATTGGTCGAAGTGTCAGTAGGCGGGCATTTTTGGAACAGTGGCCAGAAATCTCTCAGCTTCTCAGTTATATGGAAAGGAATAAAGAGAGTTCAGTGAACAAGTACTTGAATTGGGGGAAAGACGATTTCAATATCATAAGACAGTTTCCCGCAAACGTAGACTGGGATCAGTTCCTTACAGGTCAATATATATTTGGAATCTGGATGTCTATTAAAGTGCCAGAATGAGAATGCAGGGCCCGTTGGTTTTCTCTCAGAGTGAAGAGTAAGTTTGGCAAGTCCAGGGAATCCTGGAAGTCAAGAGGTATCGAGGGTTCCATAAAAGGGAGGAAAAGGAGTAAGTGGTATGTGCAGAGCACGGAAAATGAGGGAGGGCCTCAGCAAGCTGCTGAAAAACTAATCAGGAGGGAAAAGAGGGGCCACAACATATAATTGGCAGACCACATTAAGGAAAACCGCAAGGCATTTTCTCAGTATGTTGGGTGCGAGAGGATGACCAGGGAAAAGTGGGGCCCATCAGAGCACAAAGGAACCTCTGTGCGAGGAGTCAGAGGACGTGGTTGAGGCCGAACATTATTTTTTCATCTTTATACACAGAGGGGAAACATTTTAAACCTGGAGATTTCAGCAGGAGCAGTAAGATTCAAGGACACGTTAAGATCAATAAGAAGGAGGGATTGGATGTGTTAGCGGGAATATTGGTGCATAAACCCCCAGGGCCTGAAGCAATTATACCTCAGTCTTCTGTGGCAGTCACGGAAGGAGATTGCAGGGACACACTGAGGGAGATATCGACATCTTCGCCGAAGTGACCGTGGGATATCTAATGTGATCCCTTTATTCAAGAATGGCAGCAGGGAGTACTGAGGACTAACGTGAACCTGGGGTGCAAGTCCCTTGATCCCTGATGGAGCCGGTGCTGCTAGATATGTTAGTTTAGAAGACATACTGAATGCTTGCCTTCATTATCCAAGACATAGGCTATAGGAGCAGTGGGGTCCAGGCCCATCTCAGGTCATTAGTTAATCCACAGATGGAATATTGTGTAAAGTCTGGTCGCCAAACTCTTGGATGGAATAATTCCACTGGGGAGGGCTGAGAGTGAGGTTCAGCAAGGAGTTGTCTGGAACGGGAAATTGCAGCCATTATGGAGAGACAGGGTAATCGGGGTTCACTTTCACTGGAGGCACGGAGGCTGAGGGAAAACTTCATAGAGATACACAAAATTATCAGAAAGGTAGACACGGTATATTGTAAGAATCTCTCCCAATGGCAGAAGCGTGGCACAGTGGTTAGCGCTGCTGTGTCACAGCACCAAGGAATTTGCTCAGATTCCTGGCGTTTGTCACTGTATGTGTGGAGTTAGCACGTTCTCCCCGTGACTGCCTGGGTTTCCTCCGAGTGCTCCAGTTTCTCCCCACAGTCAGAAAGACGTGCTGGTTAAGTTCATTGACCCGATTAGGCGCCGGAGTGTGGCGACTGGGGGAATTTCACAGTAATTAATTGTAGTGTTAACGTAAGCCTTACGAGTGACGATGAAGTAAACTTTTACTTCATGTGTCTCTGGCAGGTGGGCATGGGAACATGGAGAGGGGAAAGTGGTTAAGAGGGGATATGAGGAAATGTTATTTCACACACAGAATGGTGGGAATATGGAACAGGCGCCTGGACTAGCACTTTAATAGTCAAGGCATAATCGAATACGGATCAAGTGCTGGTAAATGAGATGATTGCAGATTGGTAATTGATGGCCAGCATGGACATGATGGGCCGAAGGGACTGTTTATGTGCTGACTGACTCTGTAAATCTATGAGAGTTACTGGGAACAGACTAATGGAATAGATTGGAGCTTTGAATCAGAGGTTGTTATTAAGGATCGAATTAAGTTTTCAATAAGAGAATGTATTCAGTTTATATTCTCTCCAGATGTAGGTTTAATTCATGAAGAAAGGCCAAAAAAATCCGAAACTGTCGACAATCTGAACACATGTTTGATGTAAGATGAAAAAAATGGGAATGTCGGAGCAGAATGTATTTGTCCAACGCTCGAACCTCTGCTGATATTTAATGTCATCACCTTGTTTCTGCAATCAAACAAATTATTAACGAGGGATAAACGAAATAAAACTTTCCTATCGAGCAGGGAGAATTCTCAGGTAATATTTCCCCTTTTGGACAGGCGCGGATCAAGAACTTGGGGCAACGTCAGAGAATAAGACTATTTAAAATGATGATGAGTTCGAATTTCCACTCTCAGTGCGTCAGTAGCCTGTTGGTTTCTGTTTTCAGAGAGAGGTGGTGGCGTTGGGGATTGGGGGCGTTGGGGATTGGGGGCGTTGGGGGCGTTGGGGATTTTGGGGTGGGGGTGGGGACAGGGGAGAGTGGTAGGAATGGCGCTAATCCTCGAATACATTCCAAACTGATTCAGATATTTTTTAAAAAACATATTACCAAGGAACAGTCGCTACATTTTCAACTCGGGACAATGATAGGATGTTCCAATGATAATTTGATGGATTTTAATTGTTCGCATTAGAATTTAATTTAGTGAATTTGAAACAAGTGTTAAACATATTCAAAACGTAATGTTTAAACATTTCAGTGTCAAAATAAACATTACCTGCTCTTCACCTGAACGCGAGTACAAGGAGAGTGACTTCGACTTTTTCCGCTGAGGCTCGGGGAGAAAAAAACCAGAGGGCATGGGTTAAGGGTGAAAGGAGAAAAGTTTAAAGGGAATATTAGGGGGGACTTCTTCACGCAAAGAGTGGTGGGAGTGTGGAATGAGCTGCCGGATAAAGTGGTAAATGCGGGGTCACTTTTAACATTTAAGAAAAACTTGGACGGGTTCATGAATGAGAGGGGTGTGGAGGGATGTGGTCCAAGTGCAGGTCAGTGGGACGAGGCATAAAATGGTTCGGCACAGACAAGAAGGGCCAAAAGGCCTGTTTCTGAGCTGTAATTTTCTATGGTTCTTTTGGTTCTAACTTCCTTTGTCAATAGGGGCGGATCCTCACCTGCTATCCACTTAAAACCGACACTGTTTGTTTCCAGGACCATTCTGTTGCAGGATGAAGAAGCTGATTCCCTGGAAACAGACACACAGGTAAACGCCGCTGTTTAATTCCGTGCAGGAGACGGGAACAAACTGCAATGAGGAAAATCGGGTCAGAAGTTGTCGGATTGTTTGAACCTTGGAAATTAAAGGAGAGTGTGTTAGCGGCTGAGATACAGCAAGCAGACTGAGATACAGAAAATTCAGTGGAGAGAACGGCAGAATGCTCAACGCTTTTCTTGAGTGAGGTGGGTGTTTAATTATTTGTTGATTTTTTTTCTCTCTGTGAGTTGATGAACAGTGTTTGAAGTTCTCTGTCCCAGTGTCTGTCTCCCGCACGGGCTCCTAGATTGTGTTGTATTATACACTTTATAACAGCAGCTTTAACTTTGCTGACAAAGGAACATTTTCAATCTGGGTTGTGTCTCCTCTGTGGTTAAACAGCCTGACGCCAACTTGCTCCATCTGTTGTTTGTGACGCTTTCCAATTCCCTGGACACCAGCGAGTTTATTGCCCCCGAGACCGACTGAATAACATTTGTTTCACATTGTGTTGTTTGAGCGGTCAGTTTTAGCAGGTCCTTTGCTGAATTAATAATTTTAAACTAACTCTGAGCCTGCAGGAGGGACATAAATCAGCTTTTCCAAAACTAACTCTTGGCTCCGTATGAAACCGTGACTGAAGTGTCAAATATCCTCCCAGAGAAAATATCTGGATGGACATTGTCAAAAACCAGAACCTCAGTGAGTCAGGTTCAAACATGTAAAGAAAAAACCTTTTGCATTTCCAGACCAACACGTTAGTCACTGAGTTTTTATAGATACATTTCGGGAGCGAGTATGTGACATTCTCAAAGCACCAACACAGCACAGGACACTCAATCCCAGAAATATGTATTATGCTGCTTTTCTGATATTCCATTTGCAGGAAGTTCTCAAATACAGAATTACTGAATTCATCATTAAAATCACCAGACCCTATCGGATATGATCAGCATTATTATAAACAGGAGGTGGAATTTCAAGCTGTCCATTATTCACACCAATAAACTGTCATTCAGGAATGTGTTTGCCATTGAACCAAAGGACAGTTAATAATCATGCATTCCATTTCCTCACCCCTCAACCCTCCCCCCTCAGCCCTCAGCCCTCTCCCCTCAACCCTCTCCCCTCAACGCTCTCCCTCTCCCCTCAGCCCTCTCCCCTCAACCCTCTCCCCTCAACCCTCTCCCTCTCCCCTCAGCCCTCTCCCCTCAACCCTCTCCCCTCAGCCCTCTCCCCTCAGCCCTCTCCCCTCAACCCTCTCCCCTCAACCCTCTCCCTCTCCCCTCTCCCCTCAACCCTCTCCCCTCAACCCCCTCCCTCTACTCCCTCCCTCTCCCCTCAACCCTCTCCCTCTCCCCTCAACCCTCTCCCCTCAACACTCTCCCTCTCCCCTCAACCCTCTCCCCTCAACCCTCTCCCCTCAACACCCTCCCTCTCCCCTCAACCCTCTCCCTCACCCCTCAGCCCTCACCCTCTCCCCTCAACCTTCTCCCTCTCCCCTCAACCCTCTCCTACTCCCCTCAACCCTCTCCCCTCAACCCTCTCCCTCTCCCCTCAAGCCTCTCCCTCCACCCTCAACTCTCCCCCTCTCCCCTCAACCCTCAACCTCTCCCTCAACACTCTCCCTCTCCCCTCAACCCTCTCCCTCACCCCTCAACCCTCTCACTCACCCCTCAACCCTCTCCCTCACCCCTCAACACTCTCCCTCTCCCCTCAACACTCTCCCTCTCCCCTCAACACTCTCCCTCTCCCCTCCGCACTGTCCCTCTCCGCTCCACTCTCAAACCACTCCCCTCAGCACCCACCCTCTCCCCTCAGCACTCTCCCTCTCCCCCCTCAACACTCTCCCTCTCCCCTCCACCCTCTCCCTCTCCCCTCAACACTCTCCCTCTCCCCTCATCCCTCTCCCTCCCCCTCAACACTCTCCCCTCTACCCTTTCCCTCTCCCCTCAACCCTTTCCCTCTCCCTCTGCCCTCAACCCTCTCCCTCTCCCCTCAACCCTCTCCCTCTCCCCTCAACCCTCTCCCCTCAACCCTCTCCCCTCAACCCTCTCCCTCTACCCTCAACATTCTCCCTCTCCCTCCACTCTCAACCCTCCCCACTCAGCACTCTCCCACCCCCCTCAACCCTCTCCCTCTCCCCCTCAACACTCTCCCTCTCCCCCCTCAACATTCTCCCTCTCCCCTCCACACTCTCCCTCTCCCCTCCGCACTCTCCCTCTCCCCTTCACTCTCAAACCTCTCCCCTCAGCACCCACGCTCTCCCCTCAGCACTCTCCCGCTCCCCTCAGCAATCTCCCTCTCCCCTCAACCCTCTCCCCACAACCCTCTCCCTCCCCCCTCAACCCTCTCCCTCTCCCCTCAACCCTCAACCTCTCCCCTCAACCCTCTCCCACTCCCCTCAACCCTCTCCCTCAACCCTCTCCCTCTCCCCTCAACCCTTTCGCTCTCCCCTCAACCCTCTCGCTCTCCCCTCAACCCTCTACCCTCAGCACCCACCCTCTCCCCTCAGCACTCTGCCTCTCCCCTCAAACCTTTCCCTCTCCCCTCAACCCTCTCCCTCTCCCCTCAAACCTCTCCCTCTCCTCTCAACCCTCTCCCTCTCCCCTCACCCCTCTCCCTCCCCCCTCAACTCTCTCCCCTCAGCACTCTCCCTCTCCCCTCAACCCTCTCCCTCTCCCCTCAACCCTCTCCCTCTCCACTCAACCCTCTCCCTCTCCCCTCAACACTCTCCCTCTCCCCACAACCCTCTCCCTCTCCCCCCTCAACCCTCCCCCTCTCCCCTCAACCCTCTCCCTCACCCCTCAACCCTCTCCCTCATCCCTCAACCCTCTCCCTCACCCCTCAACACTCTCCCTCTCCCCTCAACACTCTCCCTCTCCCGTCCGCACTGTCCCTCTCCCCTCCACTCTCAAACCTCTGCCCTCAGCACCCACCCTCTCCCCTCAGCATTCTCCCTCTCCCCCTCAACCCTCTCCCTCTCCCCTCCACCCTCTCCCTCTCCCCTCAACAATCTCCCTCTCCCCTCAATCCTCTCCCTCCCCCTCAACACTCTCCCCTCTACCCTTTCCCTCTCCCCTCAACCCTCTCTCTCTCCCTCTGCCCTCAACCCTCTCCCCTCAACCTTCACCCTCTACCCTCAACATTCTCCCTCTCACCTCCACTCTCAACCCTCAGCACTCTCCCTCCCCGCTAAACACTCTCTCTCACCCCTCAACCCTCTCCCTCTCCCCCCTCAACGCTCTCCCTCTCCCCTCCACACTCTCCCTCTCCCTTCCGCACTCTCCCTCTCCCCTCCACTCTCAAACCTCTCCCCTCAGCACCCACGCTCTCCCCTCAGCACTCTCCCGCTCCCCTCAGCAATCTCCCTCCCCCCTCAACCCTCTCCCTCCCCCTCAACCCTCTCCCTCTCCCCTCAACCCTCTCCCCTCAACCCTCTCCCTCCCCCCTGAACCCTCTCCCTCGCCCCTCAACCCTCTCCCTCTCCCCTCCGCCCACCCCCTCTCCCCTCAACCCTCTCCCCTCAGCACTCTCCCTCTCCCCTCAGCACTCTCCCTCTCCCCTCAACACGCTCCCTCCCCTCAACCCTCTCCCCTCAACCCTCTCCCTCCCCCTCAACCCTCTCCCTCACGCCTCAACCCGCTCCCTCTCCCCTCAACACGCTCCCTCTCCCCCTCAACACTCGCCCTCACCCCTCAATCCTCTTCCCTCAGCACCCTCGCTCTCCCCTCAACCCTCTCCCTCACCCCACAACCCTCTTGATCTCCCCTCAACCCTCTCCCTCTCCCCTCAGCACCCTCGCTCTCCCCTCAACCCTCTCGCTCACCCCACAACCCTCTCGCTCTCCCCTCAACCCTTTCGCTCTCCCCTCTCAACACTCACCTCTCCCCTCAACACTCTTCCTCTCCCCTCAGCTCTCTCCCTCTCCCCTCCACTCTCAACCCTCTCCACGCAGCACTCTCCCTCTCCACCCTCCACACTCTCCCTCTCCCCCTCAACACTCTCCCTCTCCCCTCAACCCTCTCCCCTCAACCCTCTCCCTCTCCACCCTCAACACTCTCCCTCTCCCTGAACACTCTCCCTCTCCCCTCAACCCTCTCCCTCGCCCCTCAAACCTCTTCCTCTCCCCTCAACACTCTCCCTCTCCACTCAACCCTCTCCCTCTCCCCTCAACCCTCTCCCTGTCCCCTCAGCACTCTCCCAGGGGTGGCACGGTGGCACAGTGGTTGGCACTGCTGCCTCACAGCGTCACGTGCCCGGGTTCAATTCCGGGCTTGGGTCACTCTCTGTGTTTCCCCCGTGTCTGCGTGGGTTTCCTGTTGTTCTCCAGTCCCCTCGCAATGTCTCAGAGACTTACTGTCGAGGTGAGTTGACCCGTACAGGTGCCGGCGTACATTGCAGTGTCAATGTACGCCTTATTTGTGACTAATCAGTAAACTTTACCTCTCCCCTCCACACACTCTCTCTCCCCTCAACACTTCCCCTCTCTCGCAAACCCCCCCCCTGAACTCAGCACACCCCGACACACATCAACACTCCCATATTTACACTCCCCCGTCACATTCACACTCCCCCTCTCACATTCACACTCCCCCTCTCACATTCACACTGCCCCTCTCACATTCACACTCCCCCTCTCACATTCACACTCCCCCTCTCACATTCACACTCCCCCTCTCACATTCACACTCCCCCTCTCACATTCACACTCCCCCTCTCAAATTCACACTCCCCCTCTCGCATTCACACTCCCCCTCTCACATTCACACTCCCCCTCTCACATTCACACTCCCCCCCTCACATTCACACTCCCACTCTCACATTCACACTCCCACTCTCACATTCACACTCCCCCTCTCACATTCACACTCCCACTTTCACATTCACACTCCCACTCTCTCTCTGTGACCCTGTGTGTATCTCTGATTCTCTCTCTGTGTTCCTGTGTGTATCTGTGATTCTCTCTGTGTCCCTGTGTGTTTCTGTGATTTTCTCTGTGTTCCTGTGTGTATCTGTGATTCTCTCTCTGTGTCCCTGTGTGTATCTGTGATTCTCTCTCTGTGTCCCTGTGTGTATCTGTGTTTTTCTTTCCCTTTCTGTCCCTGAACAGTTCTTTAAAAGCAAAGATAACTGAATGAATGATGCGGATATCGCCTTAAACATTCCCTCTGTCCACCTCTGTGCAGGTTTCCAGCAATGTGTACTGTCTACAAACTGCAGGGAAGAAGCATTTCCCTCCTGTGACGGCTCCTTTCACACCTCCAATCTGTAACCTGGAAGGACAAGGATGTGAGAAACATTACAACGTCACCACCTGAAAGTTCATCTCCGAATCACACACCATCCTGATTTGGAATCTATCTCGTCGTTTCTTCACTGTCGCTGAGTCAAATCCAGTAAATCCCTCCTGAACTGCAAGGCCAGCAGGAATGAACCATCACATATTGCCCTTGAGAATGTGATGGTGAGCTGCTTTTTGACATTGCTGCTGTCCATTGGGTGTTGTGGAGGAAGTGTCTGGATTTGACTCAGTGACAGCAATGGAACAGTGATAGCGTTCCAAGTCAGCATGGTGTGTGGATTGGAGGTGATGCTGCTGGTGATGTTCTCAGTTTCTGCTCTGTCTAGGAATAGTGTTTACTGGTTAGGAAGGTGCTGTTGAAGGAGTCTTGGTGAGTTCGTGCAGTGGATCTTGTTAGTGTGACAGACTGCAGTCCCTGTACAATGGTGATGGAGGAGGTTAATGTTTATTAGATGTGATGGGTGACACTTTAGTTCCCCTCTGTACCTGTGGTTAGCTGTGTTTGCTTTTCTCTCAGTCCATCTTTGCCTCTCGGTTGCATTCTGTCTCTCTCCCCAGTCTGTATCTGTGAATCTCCCGCACTCCCACAATCGCCGTGCAAATAGATTTCCCATTCACCATACCATTTTTCACATGCGATTCCTATGTGTATGTGTCATTCCCTCTTTGTGTCCCTGTGTGCATCAACGATTTTCTCTCTGTGTCCATGTGTGTATCTGTGATTCTCTCTGTGTCCCTGTGTGTATCTGTGATTCTCTCTCTGTATGTCCCTGTGTGTATCTGTGATTCTCTCTGTGTCCCTGTGTGTATCTGTGATTCTCTCTCTGTGTGTCCCTGTGTGTATCTGTGATTCACCCTCTGTCTCCCTGTGTATATCTGTGATTCTCTCTCTGTGTGCCCCAGTGTGTAGCTGTGATTCTCTCTCTCTGTGTCCCTGTGTGTTTCTGTGATTTTCTCTGCGTTCCTGTGTGTATCTGTGATTCTCTCTCTGTGTGTCCCTGTGTGTATCTGTGATTCTCTCTCTGTGTGTCCCTGTGTGTATCTGTGATTCTCTCGCTGTGTCCCTGTGTCCACCTCTGTGTTCCACAGGAGTAGGCTGAGGAGTAAGAAAAAAATGCCAGGCAAGATGTTGGAATGCTCCTCTTGCAGGATGTGGGAGATCAGGGAGACCTCCGGTATCTCTGACGACAGCACCTGCAAAAGATGCTTTCAGCTGCAGCTGCTAGCAAAGCGTGTTAGGGAACTGGAGAAGGAGCTTGATGACCTCCATCTAATTCGGGAGAATGAGGAGTTTATAGACAGTAGCTTGAGGGAGATAGTTACACCTAAGCGGCAGAGCACAGGAAATTGGGTTACTGTAAGGAGAGGAAATGGCAGTGTGAAAGGACAGACAGAGCAGGGTTCCCCTGTGGCCATACCCCTCCACAACAGGTATACCGAATTGGATACTGTTGTGGGAGATGCTTTACCTGGGACAAGCTGCGACAGCTGGGACTCTGATACTGAGTCTGGTTCGACAGCGCAAAAGGGTGGGATGAAGAAGAGGAGAGCAGTAGTGATAGGGGACTCAATGGTCAGAGGTACGGACAGGAGGTTCTGTGGTCGGGACAGAGACTCCCGCATGGTTTGTTACCTCCCGGGTGCCAAGGTCAGGGATGTCTCTGATCGCGTGCACAGCGTTCTAAAGTGGGAAGGTGATCAGCCAGATGTCGTGGTACACGTCGGTACACGTGGGAAGGAAGAGTGAGGAGGTCCTAAAGAGTGAGTACAAAGAGCTTGGAAGGAAGTTAAAAAGCAGGACCCCGAGGGTAGTCATCTCAGGATTGCTACCTGAGCCACATGCCAGTGAGGGCAGGAGTAGGATGCTCGGGCGGATAAACACGTGGCTGAGGAACTGGTGCAGGGGGCAGGGTTTCCAATTCTTGGATCATTGGGACCTCTTTTGGGGCAGGTGGGACCTGTACAAGAGAGACGGGTTACACTTAAACTACAAGGGAACCAATATACTTGCAGGGAGATTTGCTAGTGTTATTGGGGAGCGTTTAAACTAGATTTGCAGGGGGATGGGAACCAGAGTGCCAGAGCAGATAGTGGAGCTGGGGTCAAAAGACAGGTTAGTTCAAGCAAAATCACAAATGGAAGGGGAGAGTGTGGTGGAAATAATTTTTTGTGGTGTGTCTATTTCAATGCCAGGAGTATTGCGGGGAAGGCAGATGAGCTGAAGGCGTGGATTGACACGTGGAAATATGACATTATAGTCATTAGTGAAACTTGGCTACAGGAGGGGCAGGACTGGCAGCTCAATGTTCCAGGGTTCCAATGTTTCAGGCGGGATAGAAGCAGAGGGATAAAAGGTGGGGGGGGTGGCATTGTTGGTCAAGTGACACAATCCCCAAGGATCACTCTAAATCGTTACACAATCCCCAAGAATGACGCTAAAAAGTGACACAATCCTCAAGGATCACCCTAAATAGTGACACAATCCCAAAGGATCACTCGAAATCGTGACACAATTCACAAGGATCGTTTTAAATAGTGACAGAATCCACAACGATCACTCTAAATAGTGACACAATCCCCATGGATCACTCCAAATAGTGACACAATCCCCAAGGATCACTCTAAATAGTGACACAATCCCCAAGGATCACTCACAATAGTGACACAATCCCCAAGGATGACTCTAAATAGTGTGATCCTTGGGGATTGTGTCACTATTCTGCGTGATCCTTGGGGACTGTTTCAATATTGAGAGTGATCCTTGGGGATTGTGTCACTATTTACAGTGATCCTTGGGGATTGTGTCACTATTTAGAATGATCCTTGGTGATTGTGTCACTATTTAGAGTAATCCTTGGGAATTGTGTCACCATTTACAGTGATCCTTGGGGATTGTGTCACTATTCAGAGTGATCCTTGGGGATTGTGTCACTATTTAGAGTGATCCTTTGGGATTGTGTCACTATTTAGAGTGATCCTTGGGGATTGTGTCACTATTTAGAGTGATCCTTGGGGTTTGTGTCACCATTTAGAGTGATCCTTGGGGATTGTGTCACTATTTAGAGTGATCCTTGGGGATTGTGTCACTATTTAGAATGATCCTTGGGGTTTGTGTCACTATTTAGAGTGATCCTCGTGGATTGTGTCACGATTTGGAGTGATCCTTGGGGATTGTGTAATTATTTAGAGTGATCCTTGGGGATTGTGTCACTATTTAGAGTGATCCTTGGGTATTGTGTCACTATTTAGAGTGATCCTTGGGGATTGTGCCACTATTCTGCGTGATCATTGGGGATTGTTTCAATATTGAGAGTGATCCTTGGAGAATTTGTGACTAATTTGAGTGGTCCTTGTGAATTGTGTCACAGTTTAAAATGATCCTTGTGGATTGTGTCACTATTTAGAGTGATCCTTGTGGATTGTGTAACGATTGAGCGTGATCCTTGTGGATTGTGTCATTATTTAGAGTGATCCTTGGGGATTGTGTCACTATACAGAGTGATCCTTGTGGATTGTGTCATTATTTAGAGTGTCCTTGGCGATTGTGCCACTATTTTGAGTGATCCTTGTGGATTGTATCACTATTTAGAGTGATCTTTGGGGATTGTGTCTCTATCGAGAGTGATCCTTGGGCATTGTGTCACTATTTAGAGCGATCCTTGGGGATTGTGTCACTATTTACAGTGATCCCTGGGGATTGTGTCAGTATTTAGAGTGATCCTTGGGGATTGTGTCATTATTTAGAGTGATCCTTGGGGATTGTGTAACTATTTAGAGTGATCCTTGGGGATTGTGTCACTATTTAGAGTGAACCTTGGGAATTGTGTCACTATTTAGAGTCATCCTTGGGGATTGTGTCACTATTGTGAGTGATCCTTGGGGATTGTGTCACTATTTAGAGTGATCCTTGGGGATTGTGTCACTATTTAGAGTGATCCTTGGGGATTGTGTCACTATTTGGAGTGATCCTTGGGGATTGTGTCACGATTTAGAGTGATCGTTGTGGATTGTGTCACTATTTAAAACGATCCATGTGGATTGTGTCACGATTTCGAGTGATCCTTTGGGATTGTGTTACTATTTAGGGTGATCCTTGAAGATTGTGTCACTTTTTAGAGTCATTCTTGGGGATTGTGTAACGATTTAGAATGATCCTTGGGGATTGTGTCACGATTTAGAGTGATCCTTGGGGATTGTGTCACTTGACCAACAATGCCAAACCCCCACCTTTTATCCCTCTGCCTCTATCCCGCCTGAAACATTGGAACCCTGGAACATTGAGCTGCCAGTCCTGCCCCTCCTGCAGCCAAGTTTCACTAATGGCTATAATGTCATATTTCCACGTGTCTATCCACGCCTTCAGCTCATCTGCCTTCCCCACAATACTCCTGGCATCGAAATAGACACACCTCAAAATATTACTTCCACCACACTCTACCCTTCCATTTGTGATTTTGCTTGAACTAACCTGTCTTTTTACCCCTGCTCCACTATCTGCTCTGGCACTCTGGTTCCCATCCCCCTGCAAATCTAGTTTAAACGCTCCCCAATAACACTAGCAAATCTCCCTGCAAGTATATTGGTTCCCTTGTAGTTTAAGTGTAACCCGTCTCTCTTGTACAGGTCCCACCTGCCCCAAAATAGGTCCCAATGATCCAAGAATTGGAAACCCTGCCGCCTGCACCAGCTCCTCAGCCACGTGTTTATCCGCCCGAGCATCCTACTCCTGCCCTCACTGGCATGTGGCTCAGGTAGCAATCCTGAGATTACTACCCTCGGGGTCCTGCTTTTTAACTTCCTTCCAAGCTCTTTGTACTCACTCTTTAGGACCTCCTCACTCTTCCTTCCCACGTCATTTGTACCGATGTGTACCACGACATCTGGCTGATCACCTTCCCACTTTAAAACGCTGTGCACGTGATCAGAGACATCGCTGACCTTGGCACCTGGGAGGCAACAAACCATGCGGAAGTCTCTGTCCCGACCACAGAACCTCCTGTCCGTACCTCTGACCATTGAGTCCCCTATCACTACTGCTCTCCTCTTCTTCATCCCACCCTTTTGCGCTGTCGAACCAGACTCAGTATCAGAGTTCCGGCTGTCGCAGCTTGTCCCAGGTAAAGCATCTCCTACAACAGTATCCAATTCAGTATACCTGTTGTGGAGGGGTATGGCCACAGGGGAACCCTGCTCTGCCTGTCCTTTCACACTGCCATTTCCTCTCCTTACAGTCACCCAATTTCCTGTGCTCGGCTGCTTCGGTGTAACTATCTCCCTAAAGCTACTGTCTATAAACTCCTCATTCTCCCGAATTAGATGGAGGTCATCAAGCTCCTTCTCCAGTTCCCGCTTTGCTAGCAGCTGCAGCTGAATGCATCTTTTGCAGGTGCTGTCGTCAGGGATACCGGAGGTCTCCCTGATCTCCCATATCCTGCAGGAGGAGCATTCCAACATCTTGCCTGGCATTTTTTTTACTCTGGGGAAAAACAAGAATGCACCTTAAACCTATGTCCTCTCGTACTTGCCGTCTCTACCCTCAGAAAGGGCATCTGACTCTCCACTCGATCCATGACACTCATAATCTTGTAAACCTCTATCAGGTCGCCCCTCAACCTCCGTTGTTCCAGTGAAAACAAACCGAGTTCATCCAATCTCTCCTCATAGCTAATACCATCCAGTGCAACCAACATTCAGGTAAACCTCTTCTGTACCCTCCCCACGGCATCCACATCCTTCTGTGGTGTGGCAACCAGAATTCTACATCAATATTTTAAATGTGACCGAACTAAGTTTCTGTACAGCTGCAGCATGACCTGCCAATTTGTAAACTCAATGCCCCGACCGATGAAGGCGAGCTTGCCGTCTGTCTTCTTGACGACCTTATCCACCTGTGTTACCACTTTCATTGATCGGGGGATATATACGCCCAGGTCTCTCTGCTGTCAATACTCCTAAATGGTTATTTCGTTAACTGTATAATTCCTACATGTATTAAACCTTCCAAATTGCATCACCTCACATTTATGTGGATGAAACTCCATCTGCCATTTTTCCACCAAAGTTTCCAACCAGTCTATATCCTGCTGTATCCTCTGACAATCCTCTTCACTCCTGCAACTCCACCAATTTCTGCGTCGTCTGCGAACTTACCAATCAGACCAGCTGCATTTTCCTCCAAATCATTTGCAATAAACAACGAAGAACAAAGGCCCCAGAACTGTGTAACACCGCTAGTCACAGCCTTCCAATCAGAAAAGCCACCACCTACTCTTACACCCTGCCTTCTATGGCCAAGCCAATTCTGTATCCATCTTGCCAGCTCTCCTCCGATTCCGTGTGACTTCACCATTTTTTTGCCATTCCAGCATGAGGTATCTTGTCAAAGCCTTGACTGAAGTCCATGTCCACAACATCCACAGCCTTTGCCTTATCTATCATCTTCGTCACTTGCTCGAAAAACTACATCAAGATCTTGTGGCTCGACCTTTCCTTCAGAAAACCATCTTGCCCGTCGCTAATACGTCCACTTATTTCCAATTGGCAGTAAAACTGTCTCGAAGAATCCTCTCCAATAATTTCTCTACCACTGACATAATGGTCATCTGACTGTAATTACCTGGATTATCCTTGCTACCCTTCTTAAACAGAGGAACAACATAGGCTATTCTCCAATTTTCTGGGACTTCCCCTGCAGCCAGTGAGGATACAAAGATTTCTCTCAAGGCCCCAGCCTCCTCCCTTGCCTCTCTCAGTATTCTGGGGTAGATCCTATCAGGCCCTGGGGACTTGTCTACCTGAATGTTTTCAAGACCTGCAATATTTCCTCCTTTTTGATCTCAACATGACTCAAACTACCTACACACCCTTTCCCAGACTCATCATCCACCAAGCCCTTTTCTTTGGTGGATACTGACGCAAAGTATTCATTTAACACCTCACCCATTTCGTCCGGCTCCACGTATGGATTTATATATATATATATATATATATATATTATATAAACCTTGGGATTTTCCTGAATCCTGCAGGCCAATGAGTTTTCATGATCCGTTTAATCCCTCCTGACTCCTTGCTTCAGTTTCTTTCTGCTTTCCTTGTATTCCACATTTGCTCCGTGTGTTTCCAGCCTCCTCACCTTGACAAATGCTTCCTTTTTCCCATTGACGAGGCTCAAAATGTCTCCCATTACGGAAAGTTCCCGAAACGTGCAATATTGATCCTTCATCCTGACAGGAATGTGTCGGTCCTCAATTCCTATCAACTTACACTTCAATGCCACCCACATGAACAAGGAACAAAGAACAGAACAGCACGGGAACAGGCCCTTCGGCCCTCCAAGCCTGCGCCGCTCATGTGCCCAGCTAGACCATTCGGTTGCATTCCTCTATTCCCAGTCTGTTCATGTGGCTATCGAGATAAGTCTTAAACGATCCCAGCGTGTCCGCCTCAATCACCTTGCTTTTTTTTGGCAGTGCATTCCAGGCCCCCACCACCCTCTGTGTAAAATATATCCCCCTGACATCTGTGTTGAACCTTGCCCCCCTCACCTTCAACCCGTGACCCCTTGTGTTCGTCACCACCAACCTGGGAAAAAGCTTCCCACTGTTCACCCTATCTATGCCCTTCGTAATTTCATTCACCTCTATTAGGTCGCCCCTCATCCTCTGTCTTTCCAGGGAGAACAACGTCAGTTTACCCAATCTCTCCTCATAGGTAAGACCCTCCATACCAGGCAACATCCGAGTACTCTCTGTACTCTCTCCAAAGCCTCCACGTCCTTCTGGTAGTGTGGCGACCAGAACTGGACGCAGTATTTCAAATGTGGCCGAACCAACGTTCTATACAGCTGCAACATCATATGCCAACTTTTATATTCTATGCCCCGTCCAATAAAGGCAAGCATGCCATATATCTTCTTGACCACCCTCTCCACCTGTGCTGCCACCTTTAAGGGTCTGTGGACTTGTCCACCCAGGTCCCTCTGTGTGTCGAGACTCCTGATGGTTCTGCCATTTATTGTATAGCTCCCCCTTACATTCGATCTCCCGAAATGCCAGACGTTGATTTGCCCTCAAACATCTGCCCCCAATCTACATCCTTCAGTTCCTGCCAAACACTGTTGTAATTAGACTTCTTCCAATTTAGCATCTTCACTTGAGGACTACACTTATCTCTATCCATCAGTACCTTGAAGCTTACTGTTGTGGTCACTGTTCCTGATCTGCTCCCCTGCTGAAACCTCGACCACCTGGCTGGACTCATTCCCCAATAGCAGGTCCAGTATGGCCCCTTCTCTAGTTGGACTATCTACATGCTGTTTGATGAAGCCCTCCTAGATGGTCCTTACAAACTCTGCCCCATTACCCCAGGACGAAGTGAGTCATGGTAATACAGGTGAAGTTAAAATCACCCATCACAACAACCCTGTTACTTTTACACCTTGCCGAAATCTGCCTCCATATCTGTTCCTCTATCTCCCGCAGGCCCTTGGGGGGCGTGTAGGAAACTCCCAACATTGTAATTACACTCTTCCTATTCCTGAGCTCTTCCCACATTGTTTCGCTGTCTGAGCACTCCGAGTTGTCCTCCTGCACTGCAGCTGCGACATTCCCCTTAAGCTTTTTCCCAGGTCGGAGGTGACGATCACGAGGGGTCACGGGCTCAAGCTGAGAGGGGCGAAGTATGACTCAGACATCAGAGGGACGTTTTTTACACAGAGGGTGGTGGGGGCCTGGAATGCGCTGCCAAGTAGGGTGGTGGAGGCAGGCACGCTGACATCGTTTAAGACTTACCTGGATAGTCACATGAGCAGCCTGGGAAT
The DNA here is from genome assembly GCF_964213995.1 of Mustelus asterias. Lineage (NCBI taxonomy): Eukaryota > Metazoa > Chordata > Chondrichthyes > Carcharhiniformes > Triakidae > Mustelus > Mustelus asterias. The sequence goes on from NW_027590814.1 coordinate 58,854, forward strand.
GGAGGGATACAAACGATTGGTCTAGTTGGACCAAGGAGCGGCACAGGCTTGGAGGGCCGAAGGGCCTGTTTCCTGTGCTGTACTGTTCTTTGTTCTAACCAGTAGTGCAACTCCACCACCCCTTTTACATGCCCCTCTGTCCAGCCTTAAGCATCTGTATCCGCGAATGTCAAATCGTCAATCCTGTCCTTCCCTTAACCAAGTCTCTGGAATGGCAACAACATCAAAGTTCCAAATAATAATCCAAGCTCTAAGTTCATCTGTATTACCTGCAAAACTTATCGCATTGAAGCAAATGCACTTCAGTCCACCAGGCCCTCTTTGATCAGCCACCATTCCCTGACAGGTACAGCATGGGGATCGGTATAGAGCAAAGCTCCCTCTACATTGCCCCCCCATCAAATACTCCCAGGACAGCTACAGCATGGGGATAGATACAGAGTAAAGCTCCCTCTACACTGTCCCCATCAAACACTCCCAGGGCAGGTACAGCACGGGGTTTGATGCAGAGTAAAGCTCCCTCGACACTGTCCCCATCAAGCACACCCTGGACAGGTACAGCACGGGGTTAGATACAGAGTAAGGCTCCCTCTACACTGTCCCCACCAAACACTCCCAGGACAGGTACAGCACGGGGTAAGATACAGAGTAAGGCTCCCTCTACACTGTCCCCCATCTAACATTCTCAGGAGAGGTACAGCACGCGTTTAGGTACAAAGTAAAGCTCCATCCACACTGCCCCCACCAAACACTCCCAGGACAGGTACAGCACGGGGTTAGATACAGAGTAAGGCTCCCTCTACACTGTCCCCCATCAAACAATCTCAGGACAGGTGCAGCACGGGGTTAGGTACAGAGTAAAGCTCCATCTACACTATCCCCATCAAACACTCCCAGGACAGGTACAGCATGGGTTTAGGTACAGAATAAAGCTGCTTCTACACTGTCCCCATCAAACACTCCCAGGACAGATACAGCACGGGGTTAGATACAGAGTAAAGCTCCCTCGACACTGTCCCCATCAAACACTCCCAGGACAGATACAGCACGGGGTGAGATACAGAGTAAAGCTCCCTCTACACTGTCCCCATCAAACACTCCCAAGACAGATACAGCACGGGGTTAGATGCAGAGTAAAGCTTCCTCTACACCGTCCCCATCAAATGCTTTTGGCAATTTCCCTTCATAATCTTTGCCTGCAGCACAGTCTGAGCGTGAGTCTGTGGCTGTGAGTGTGATTGTGTGCCTATCTTGTGCTGTGTGGGAGATTTCAGAATCTAACAGAAGCTTCCCTTCCTTGCCTTCTCCTGTCCTATCTTCTCCTTGACATACAAAGCGCACCTCATGTTGAAAGCTCGAATCATTGAAACAGACTGTATTCATGTTTTTGTCAGTGAGGAAATTGCAGAACCACAGACCAATAGCAGGTGCATTCAGACAGTGCAAAGCCCAATGTAGTTTATTTTGGAATGCTACAATATTGTTCCACTCAGTCCACTGCGTGCCTTAATGCTGCAGAAAGATTTTACCGTATCTATTCTGATCACATTGGCAACATTTCACTGGGTCAATGTTCCCAACAATTTCTAAATCTTTCCACACAGCAATCTCTCAGTTTCAGCATGTGTTTCCTTGTTTGTTTCTCCCTGGTTTGTGTGGATTCTCTGATAGATTCCTCGTCCTTATCCTCCATATGTGCAGTTGTCCACACCCCATGTCCCTGTCCTGCTCCCAAACGCGGCATCCCATTGCAATAAGGCAGGTGATACAGGAGTGTTTCAGTGAGTGCAGAAGGTGAGTTCTGATTCTGACCCAGCTATGTGGGTTTGCTGGGTTAACCCCACCATCCAGTGACAGTTGAATCAGGGCATTTATTGTTAGAAATCTAAGTGTTAATCAGTCACTCTTTGTGTCTCTGCCTACATGTTTGCATGCCTCTGTCTGTGTGTGCCTCTCTGTGTCTGAGTGTTTTTTTGTGTTCATGTTTTAATAAGTGCCAATTTGCCGTAATGTTCCAGCTTAATATACTTGTTTCTGAATCTCAAACAGCCTGCGGTCCATTGCAAATCCACAATAATGTTTAAATTGGTCAATATCTCCCCGTCTCTCTGTGACTCTCTCTGTTCCTCACTTGCTCAATTTGTCCATCTCCGTCCCAGCGAGAAGCATGAAATACTGCAGAACTCTCACCCACTCTCTGAGTCTCTCTCAATCTCTCCCTCTCTCTTTCTTTCTCTCTCTAAATCTCTCAAACTCTCTCTGTCTCACACACACTGTTGGTTGTGTTCCTCGATTACAGGAATTCTGAAGGCCATGCAAACCAGTAAAATACTTGCAGCGAGTCCCCACAACATGAGGGAGTGGAGAGAGAAAAGGGATGTGTTACCAATCTCACTGTGGACTGTATATCGATTGTGACTGTCTTCAAAACTGCCCATAAGTCTGTTAACACTTCATTGATTCAGATTAAATTAAAACTGACCTGTATTCTCCCCAGTTGCGTTCTGTTAACTCCCCTGGATTCCACAAACACCTGTCTCCACAACTGTCAATCCCTCTCCCCAACTCTCCCTCTCTCCCTCCCTCACCCCCTGGGAAATAAGGAAAGGCAGGTGACAGAAGTGTTAGTGAGGGATCACTTTGGGACCAGTGACCATAATTCCATTAGTTTTAAGATAGCTATGGGGAATGATAGGTCTGGCCCAAAGTTTAAACTTCTAAATTGGGGCAAGGCCAATTTTGATGGTATCAGGCAGGATCTTTCAACAGTTAATTGGGGGAGTCTGCGGGAAGGCAAAGGGGTGTCTGATAAGTGGCAGGCTTTCAAATGTGTGTTAACCAGGGTTCAGGGTAAGCACATTCCTCTTGGAGTGAAGGGCAAGGCTGGTAGAAGTAGGGAACCCTGGATGACTGGGGTTCTTGAGGTCCTGGTCAAGAAGAAGAAGGAGACCATGACATGCACAGGCAGCTGGGATCAAGTGAATCCCTTGAATAGTATCGGGGTTTAGGAGTAGAGTTGAGAGAAATCAGGGGGGCAAAAAGGGTACACAAGATTGTTTCGGCAGACAAGTCAAAGGAGAATCCAAAGAGCTTCTACAAATACATAAAGACCAAAAGAGTAACTAGGGAGAGAGTTGTGTCTCACGAAGATCAACAGGGTCATCTATGTGCGGATCCACAAGAGTTGGGGAGATCCTAAATGAATATTCCTCATCATTATTCACTGTTGAGAAAAGTATGGATGTGAGGGAACTTGGGGAAATAAATAGTGATGTCTTGAGGAGTGTACATATAACGGAGAAGGAGGTGCTGGAAGTCTTAAAGCACATCAAGGTAGATAAATTCCCTGATGAAGTGTATCCCAGGACGTTGTGGGAGGCTAGGGAGGAAAATGCGGTTCCCCGAGCAGAGACATTTGAATAATTGATAATCACATGTGAGATGCCTGAAGATTGGAGGGTGGCAAATGTTGTGCCTTTGTTTAAAAAGGGCTGCAGGGAAAAGCCTGGGTGCTACAGGCCGGTGAGCCTCACATCTGTGGTGGGTCAGTTTTTGGAAGGTATTTTGAGAGACAGGATCTATAGGCATTTAGAGACGCATGGACTGATTAGGAACAGTCAGCATGGCTTTGCGAGTGGAAAATCATGTCTCACAAATTTGATTGAGTTTTTTGAAAGGGTAACCAAGGAGGTAGATGAGGGCAGTGCAGTTGATGTTGTCTACATGGACTTTCGCAAGGCCTTTGACAAGGTACCTCATGGTAAGTTGTTGAGTAATGTTAAATCTCACGGGATCCAGGCTGAGGTAGCTAAATGGAAACAAAATTGGCTTGATGACAGAAGACAGAGGGTGGTTGTAAAGGTTTGGTTTTGAAACTGGAGGCCTGTGACCAGCGGAGTGCCTCGGGGATTGGTGCTGGGTCCACTGTTATTTGTCATTTATATTAACGATTTAGATGAGAAGATAGGGAGGCATGGTTGGTAAGTTTGCAGATGACACCAAGATTGGTGGCAGAGTGGACAGTGAAGAAGGTTACCTCGGATTGCAACGGGATCTTGGTCAATTGGGCCAGTGAGCTGACAAATCGCAGATGGAGTTGAATTTAGATCAATGTAAGGTGATGCATTTTGGTAGATTGTACCAGGGCAGGACTTATTCAGTTAATGGCAGAGCGTTGGGGAGAGTTACAGAACAAAGAGATCTCGGGGTTTAAAAAGAAGGGCGGCATGGACAAGTTGGTCGGAAAGGCCTGTTTCCATGCTGAAAACCTCTTCAATTCTGTGACTCTCCCTTAGTCGCCACGGCTCTCCCAGCCTTGCCCTTTTTCTTCCCACCCTCGCCCCCTCTCTCCCTCCCTCGCGCCCTCTCTCCCTCCCTGGCCCCCTCCCTCTCTCCCTCATCGCCTCTCTCCCACTAAGAGGTGATGTGTTTGGATCTGCTGCAGGGTCTGAATTTTCTGAGAAGTCCCATTGTTGTTGAGCTGCAGTAGATTGAGGGATGGAATATTATTTTGGAAATTAAGTAGTTCCAGATTTTTGATTCTTGGAATTTTGCAATTTATGCTCATCCATTTTAATCGTTTTCATGAATAGAAATACTTCCGTAAGGAACTCAAGGGCACACTGATCAATGAAACTATTGGGTTGAGTGAAATCTTGTACATTGTGAGTGAAATCTCCATCTCATGGAGCTGCCTCCATCTTTGATTTTGGAAGAGTTTAAAAACAGGAGAAGTTTGATTTAGTTTTAGTTTTTAATGTTTCTTTGTCAGTGAATGATGTGAAATGTCTCGATAGCTCTGTCTTCTATTGAAAAGGAACAAGCGTCAGCTAATTCCTGACATTTAAACAACACAAAAACCCAGCAGAATTCTCTGCTTTTTCCAAAAACAATTGTAAGTTGTCCACATTTGTATGAATCTAGAAATGAACTCCACTGATTTTCTTTCCTGATTGATATGGTTCCTTTGAAGCTGTGTTGCTGCCTCGAACTTTCTGTCAATTTGATCCCTGAATCCTTAAACTCCTGGAAATAATTCAGACACTTTTGATTTCTATATGGTTCGGAAACATAATGTTCTGATGACTGAGTTTCATGGAATTTATTTCCAATTCGAATATCCAATTTACATGCTTATAATTTATTATTGTTGTGTTATTGTATTTAGTTGCATTCTTCCACGATGGTTATTCTCATTCTCAATTTGGATTATTTCATAAATATTGAAGTTATAATTGTGTTTCCTGATCCCATATTGTTGATGTAAATGGTGAAAGACATTGATCCCAGCGCTGATCCTTGTGGAAAACCACTTCTCACCTTCCAGTGTTGTCCAAACCTGTGTGTTTTACCCTCTGTCGCGAATAAAGACATAAAGTCGACTTTAAATACTTAAACACAATGTCCTTTATTCTATAGCTACTTAAACAACAGCAAATACTTGCAATACATAAACCAAATTCTCATTATCTGTTACTTAACCTAACTTAAGGTTGATTTCCACTTGGAATTAAAACCTGGTCAGGATTTTGTTGTTAAATAGAATCAGTCACTTGTTCTCTGCTCCTTCCAGACGTTGTCTCTCCTTGTGAGCTTGGTTCCCGGGTTCTTCACACTGCCTTTCTGAACAAGCTATTTGTGTTAGCAGAGTTAAAATTCCAAACGTTCCTTGGTAACCAGCCCATTCATTAATCTGAACCCCAATTGCATCGTTCGATTAGGACCAACATATCCAACCAGAATAGCATCATTGGTCACTTGAGGCCTCATCATCTCAGTGCATATTGTTTGCATTCCAATGGCCATATGAGGAAGAGTGTCTCCCAGAAGTCTGTACAGACCTCATCCCTGTTGGACTTTAACCTGGTGTTGTTAAACTTCTTACTGTGTTTACCCCAGTCCAACGCCGGCATCTCCACATCAGACCTCATCCCTGCCAGGGACAAGCTGTTGAATGTGACACCTTCTGTCCTTTGTCAAATTCCAGGCCGCTGACCACAAGGAAATTCAACATAGTGAAAAAAACAACTTTAACCAAGAAGCCAGGTTTGCTGGATTGAAGATCTTTCAGGATGTTAAAAGTTAAAACTCCATTCAGCCACAGCAGCAATCAGAGTAAATCCCATTAACTCCGATTCACTGTGTTCTGTCTTTGGAGCCAACTTGTTGTCCACTCTGGTGCTTGTCCTCTTACTCCACTTGCTCTGAGATTACTCACCACTCTGTTAAGTGTTAACTTACTTCAGAAATTTAGAAACTCAAGGTGTCTGACATGAATCATATTAATCTCATCGATTATTCCAGATTATTACTCAAATAATTCAACTAAATCTGTCAAGAATGATCTTAGAACATAGAACTCATCCACTACTCCACCAATCTTGGTGTCATCAGCAAATTTACTGATCCACCCTTCAGCCCCCCTCCTCCAAGTCATTTATAAAAATTACAAATAGCAGAGGACCAAGCACTGATCCCTGTGGCACTCCGCTGGTCACCGGTTTCCAGTCCGAAAATTTTCCATCCACCACCACCCTCTGTCTTCTGTGAGATAGCCAGTTACCTATCCAATCGGCCAAACTTCCCTCTATCCCACACATCCTTACTTTCTTCATCAGCCGACCGTGGAGGACTTTATCAAAAGCCTTACACAAATCCTTGGATATGACATCAACTGCACTACCTTCATCAACACACTTAGTTACCTCCTCAAAAAATTCTATCAAATTTGTGAGGCAAGACTTGCCCTTCACAAATCCATGCTGACTATCCCGGATTAAGCTGCATCTTTCTAAATGGTCGTAAATCCTATTCCTAAGGACCTTTTCCATCAACGTACCGACCACCAAAGTAAGACTAACCGGTCTATAATTACCAGGGTCATTTCTATTCCCTTTCTAAAAAAGAGGAACAACATTCGCCATTCTCCAGTCCTCTGGCACCACCCCCGTGGACAGTGAGGACCCAAAGATCAATGCCAAAGGCTCTGCTATCTCATCCCTTGCCTCCCAAAGAATCCTAGGATATATTTCATCAGGCCCAGGGGACTTATCAACTTTCAGTTTATTCAAAATTGCTAGTACATCTTCCCTCCGAACATCTACTTCCTCCAGCCTATCAGCCTGTGACACCCTTTCTTCCTCAAAAACATGGCCCCTCTCCTTGGTGAACACCGAAGAAAAGTATTCATTCATCACCTCTCCTATCTCTTCTGACTCCATGCACAAATTCCCACGACCGTCCTTGACCGGCCCCAACCTCACCCTGGTCATTCTTTTATTCCTCACATAAGAGTAAAAAGCCTTGGGGTTTTCCTTGATCCGACCCACCACGGACTTCTCATGCCCCCTCCTAGCTCTCCTAAGCCCCTTTTTCAGCTCATTTCTTGCTAACTTGTAACCCTCCATCGAGCCAACTGAACCTTGTTTTCTCAACCTAACATACGCTTCCTTCTTCCTCTTGACAAGACATTCCACCTCTTCTGTGAACCATGGTTCCCTCACTCGGCCATTTCCTCTCTGCCTGGCAGGGACATACCTATCAAGGACACGCAGTATTTGTTCCTTGAAAAAGTTCCACTTATCATTAGTGCCTTTGCCTGACAATTTTTGTTCCCATCCTATGCTTCCTAATTCCCGCCTGATTGCATCATAATTACCTCTCCCCCAATTGTAAACAATGCCCTTCCGTACGGCCCTCACCATCTCCATTGCAATAACAAAAGACACCGAATTGTGGTCACGATATCCAAAGTGCTCTCCCACAACCAAACCAACACTTGTCCCGGTTCATTTCCCAGTACCAAATCCAATGTGGCCCCACCGCTTGTCGGCCTATCCACATATTGTGTCAGGAACCCCTCCTGCACACACTGCACAAAAACTGCCCCATCCGAACTATTCGACCTATAAAGGTTCCAATCAATATTTGGAAGGTTAAAGTCCCCCATGACAACTACCCTGTGACCTCCACACCTATCCATAATCTGCTTAGCAATTTCTTGCTCCACATCTCTATTACTATTGGGGGCCTATAGTAAACTCCTAACAACGTGACCACTCCTTTCCTATTCCTAACCTCAGCCCATATTACCTCTGTAGGCAGATCCCCTTCAAAATGCATTTCTGCAGCCGTTACACTCTCCTTGATTAACAATGCCACTCCTCCACCTCTTTTACCAGCTACCCTACACTTACTGAAACATCTATACCCCGGAACTTCCAACAACCATTCCTGTCCTTGTTCTACCCATGTCTCCGTAATGGCCACAACATCGTAGTCCCAAGTACCAATCCACGCCCCAAGTTCACCTACCTTATTTCGGATGCTCCTTGCATTGAAGTAGACACACTTCAACCCACCTTCTTGTCTGCTTGGACCCACCTTTGACCATGATACCCTTCCCAGTACCTCACTGCACTCACTGACCTCTGGACTACAACTCCTTTTCCCATCCCCCTGAAAAATTAGTTTAAACCCCCCCGAAGAGCCGTAGCAAATTTCCCTCCCAGGATATTGGTGCCCCTCTGGTTCAGGTGCACCCCGTCCTGTTGGTACAGGTCCCACCTTCCCCAGAAAGTGTTCCAATTATCCACATAGCTGAAACCCTCCCTCCTACACCATCCCTGCATCCATGTCTTCAACTGCACTCTCTCCCTGTTCCTCAACTCGCTATCCCGTGGCACCGGCAACATACCAGAGATGACAACCTGTTTTGTCCTGGCTCTCAGCTTCCACCCAAGCTCCCTGAATTCCTGTTTGAAATCCCCGTCCCCTCTCTTACCTATGTCTTTGGTGTCGACGTGCACCACGACTTGTGACTGTTCCCCCTCCCCCTTTGGAATCCTGAAGACACGGTCGGAGATGTCACGGACCCTGGCATCCGGGAGCCAACATGCCATCCGTGAGTCTCTCTTGTTGCCACAGAACCTCCTATCTATCCCTCGAACAAACGAGTCCCCAATAACTATAGCTCTACCGCTCTCCCCCTTTCCCTTCTGAGCCACAGGGACGGACTCAGCGCTGGCGATCTGGTCACTGCGGCTCACCACTGGTAGGTCGCCCTCCTCACCTGTATCCAAAGTGGAATACTTGTTGCCAAGGGGAACGACCACAGGGGATCCCCGCACCGACTGCTTCCTCCCAGCCCCTCTCACTGTCACCCATCTATTTTCATTCCCTGGAGCAACTATATCCCTGAAGCTTGTGTCTATGGCCCTCTCTGCCTCCCTGATGACCCTAAGCTCATCCAACTCCAGCTCCCTAACGCGGTCTTGGAGGAGCTGCAGATGGGTGCACCTCCCACAGGTGTAATCAGCAGGGACACTGACGGTGTCCCTCACCTCAAACATTCTGCAGGAGGAACATTGCACTGCCTTCACTTCCATCCCCTCCATATAACTTACTGCTACAAAGAAAAATAATTGCTCCAATGGAACACTGAACCCTTTTTCCCCTTCCTCAGAGTGCACTGGGAAAGAACAAGGATTCAAAATTGAAGGGTAACAGAATGAATTTTAACCTGTCCTGTGTCGCCCGCTTCCGCCTAAGCCCTGCGAGCCAAAGCCCTTCCAGCTCTCACTCTGCTTCCCACTCAGTCCACTGCCCGCTCCCGACGCTGCCCGCTGTAGAGTGCGGCCGGCTTTTTATGTTCCAGTCGAACAAAGAGGTCGAACCCCCCCAGGAAACGGACTTTTATACGAAGAACTCAACCTCCCAGTGAATATGTGCTGAGCTCTCTTTATCACAGCCTGTGTTACTTGATTTGTTTGACTCTTTTGGAGTTGTTTCAATTCTTCATGTTCAGACTGTTGATGTTGAGACTGGACCATTGATCTTTGGAATGTTGTTTCTTTCCTGATTTAAACACAATAATAACAGAAACCATCTGCTGCTTTCCAATCCTGTGGTTAACTTCTGATGCTGTGATGGTTAAGAAGGCAGACATGACAGTTGTCTTTATTAGCCGAGGTGTAGGAGATAGGAGCAGGGAGGTTGTGATGGAGCTGTATAAAACCCTCATTGAGCCTCAGCTGGAGGACAGTGAGGAGTTCCAGTGGCCTCACTAGAAGAAGGATGTGATTTCCCAGCGAGGGACGGAAGAGGGATTCACCGGGATGTTTCCTGGGCTGGAGTGTTTCTGCAGTGAAGACAGGATGGTGAGGCTGGGGTTGTTTTCTTCAGAACAGTGAACGTGGAGCGTGGACCTCATTGTGGTTACAAAATAATGAGGGACAAAGATAGGAGAGTTAAGAAGAAACTTTTTCCTCTTAGCAGAGGGGTCAATATCCAGGAGCAGTGGATTTAGGGTGGATTTGAGGGGAACATTAACGTTCCAGAGTCATGTCAGAAATCCTGCTGGCCATCCTGCACAGCAGGATCCCACAGACACGCCAAACGCAACGTGTTAGCAGCCAGATAGAAAACAAAAGAGTCGATGTGAATTGATGAAAGGGTAAAACACAACAGCACGGATTCACCCCCAGTTACAGAGTCGCTGTTTATAAATCCAACCTATGGGAGGATGTGATTGAGGTTCCTTATCCAAATTCAAGAAAGGCATTGATTAAGAAGGGAAAAAAATCAGAGTATGAAAATAAACTGTTGTGGAAGGTTAAAATGGGCAGGATGGAGAGATGCTTCAGCGTGATTTGGAGAGGATTTGTGTGTGGGCATCTGCATGGAAGATGCAGTATAATGTGACTCAGTGTGAGGTGATCCACTTTGGCAGCAATAATAAGAAAACAGGTTATTAATGGAACGGATGCAAATTGAGAGCTGGATACTCAGCGAGACCTTGGTGTCCTCATGCATCAGTCACTGAAAGTAAGCAAACAGGCACAGCAGGCAGTAACAAAGGCAAATGGGATGTTGGCCTTCACAGCGAGAGGATTTGAGGAGAGAAATAGGGATGTTTTGCTGCAATTGTCGAGGGCATTGGAGTTTTATAGGACATAGAACATAGAATAGTACAGCACAGAACAGGCCCTTCGGCCCACGATGTTGTGCCGAGCTTTATGTGAAACCAAGATCAAGCTAGCCCACTCCCTATCATCCTGGCGTGCTCCATGTGCCTATCCAATAACCGCTTAAATGTTCCTAAAGTGTCTGACTCCACTATCACTGCAGGCAGTCCATTCCACACCCCAACCACTCTCTGCGTCAAGAACATACCTCTGATATCCTTCCTATATCTCCCACCACGAACCCTATCGTTATGCCCCCTTGTAATAGCTCCATCCACCCGAGGAAATAGTCTTTGGACATTCACTCTATCTATCCTCTTCATCATTTTATAAACCTCTATTAAGTCTCCCCTCAGCCTCCTCCGCTCCAGAGAGAACAGCCCTCGCTCCCTCAACCTTTCCTCATAAGCCCTACCCTCCAAACCAGGCAGCATCCTGGTAAGTCTCCTCTGCACTCTTTCCAGCGCTTCCACATCCTTCTTATAGTGAGGTGACCAGAACTGCACACAATATTCGAAATGTGGTCTCACCAAGGTGCTGTATAGTTACAACATAACCCCACGGCTCTTAAACTCCAACCCCCTGTTAATAAAAGGTAACACACTCGAGGCCTTCTTCACAGCTCTATCCACTTGAGTGCAACCTTTAGAGATCTGTGGATATGGACCCCAAGATGTCTCTGTTCCTCCACAGTCTTCAGAACCCTACCATTCTCAAGGATGACGCTAAATAGTGACACAATCCCCAAGGATCACTCTAAATAGAGACACAATCCCCAAGGATCACTCTAATTAGTGACACAATCTCCAAGGATCACTCGAAATAGTGACACAATCCAAAGGGATCACTCTATATAGTGACGCAAACCCCAAGGTTCACTCTAAATAGTGATACAATCCTCAAGGATCACTTAAATAGAGACACAATCCCCAAGGATCACTCTCAATAGTGACACAATCCCCAAGGATCACTCTAAATAGTGACTCAATCCCCACGGATCACTCTAAATAGTGACACAATCCCCAAGGATCACTCTCAATAGGGACACAATCCCCAAGGATCACTCTAAATAGTGACACAGTCCGCAAGGATCACTCTAAATAGTGACACAATCCCCAAGGATCACTCTAAATCGTGACACAATCCCCAAGGATCACTCTAAATAGTGAAACAATCATAAGAACATAAGAACATAAGAAATAGGAGCAGGAGTAGGCCATCTAGTTCCTCGACCCTGCCCCACCATTCAATAAGATCATGGCTGATCTGAAGTGGATCAGTTCCACCGACCCGCCTGATCCCTACAGCCCCTAATTCCCTTACCGATCAGGAATCCATCTATCCGTGATTTAAACATATTCAACGAGGTAGCCTACACCACTTCAGTGGGCAGAGAATTCCAGAGATTCACCATCCTCTGAGAGAAGAAGTTCCTCCTCAACTCTGTCCTAAACTGACCCCCCTTTATTTTGAGGATGTGCCCTCTAGTTCTAGTTTCCTTTCCAAGTGGAAAGAATCTCTCCACTTCTACCCTATCCAGCCCCTTCATTATCTTATAGGTCTCTATCAGAACCCCCCTCAGCCTACTAAATTTCAACGAATACAAACCCAATCTGCTCCGTCTCTCCTCATAATAAACACCCCTCATCTCTGGTATCAACCTGGTGATCCTTCCCTGCACTCCCTCCAAGGCCAATATATCCTTCCACAAATAAGAGGACCAATACTGCTCAGAGTATTCCAGCTGCGGCCTCACCAATGCCCTGTACAGATGCAGCAAGACATCTCTGCTTTTATATTCTATCCCCTTGCGGTATAGGCCAACATCCCATTTGCCTTCTTGATCACCTGTTGCAACTGCAGACTGGGTTTTTGCATCTCATGCACAAGGACCCCCAGGTCCCTTTGCACAGTAGCATGTTGTAATTTTTTTCCATTTGGATAATAATCCAATTTTCTATTATTTCCTCCAAAGTGAATAACCTCGCATTTGTTAACGTTATACTCCATCTGCCAGATCCTCGCCCACCCACTCAGCCTGTCCAAATCTCTCTGCAGACCTTCTACGACCTCCACACGATTCACAATCCCCAACGATCACCCTAAATGGTGACACAATCCCCAAGGATCACTCTAAAGAGAGACACAATCCACAAGGACCTCACTAAATAATGACACAATCCCCAAGGATCTCTCTAAATAGTGGCACAATCCCCAAGGATCAGTCTAAATAGTGACACAATCCCCAAGGATCACTCTCAATAGAGACAGAATCCACCAGGATCATTCTAAATGCTGACACAATCCCCAAGGATCACTATAAATAGTGTCACAATCCCCAAGGATCACTCTCAATAGAGACAGAATCCCCAAGGATCACTCTAAATAGTGACACAATCCCCAAGGATCACTCTAAATAGTGACACAATACCCGAAGGAACAGTCTAAATAGTGACACAATCCACAAGGATCACTCTAAATAGTGACACAATCACCAACGATCTCTCTAAATAATGACACAATCCCCAAGGATCACCCTCAATAGAGACACAATCCCCAAGGATCACTCTAAATAGTGACACAATCACCAAGGATCACTCAAAATAATGACACAATCCCCAAGGATCTCTCTAAATAGTGACACAATCCCCAAGGATCAGTCTAAATAATGACACAGTCCCCAAGGATCTCTCTAAATAGTGGCACAATCCCCAAGGATCACTCTAAATAGTGACACAATCCCCAAGGATCTCTCTAAATAGTGACACAATCCCCAAGGATCACTCAAAATACTGACATAATCCTGAAAGATCACTCCAAATAGTGCACATTCCCCAAGGATCACTCTAAATAGTGACACAATCCTCAAGGATCACTCAAAATAATGAGACTATCCCCAAGGATCACTCTAAATACTGACACAATCCCCAAGGATCACTCGAAATAGTGACACAATCCCCAAGGATCACTCTAAATAGTGACACAATCCCCAAGGATCACTCTAAATAGTGACAAAATCCCCAAGGATCACTCTAAATAGTGACACAATCCCCAAGGATCACTCTAAATAGTGACACAATCCCCAAGGATCACTCTAAATAGTGACACAATCCACAAGGATCACTCTAAATAGTGACACAATCCCCAAGGATCACTCTAAATAGTGACAGAATCCCCAAGGATAACTCTAAATAGTGACACAATCCCCTAGGATCACTCTAAATAGTGACACAATTCCCAAGGAACACTCTAAATAGTGACACGCCTTAGAAACAGGAAAGGCGCAGTCACTATGTTGGGGGTGTACTACAGGCCCCCCAACAGCCCAAGGGAAGTGGAAGAATGGATATGTCAGGAGATACTGGATAGGTGCAGGAAATATAGGGTTGTTGTAGTGGGAGACTTCAATTTCCCTGGTATAGACTGGAAATCGCTGAGGGCAGGGACTCTGGATGGGGAGGAATTTGTAAAATGTGTACAGGAGGGTTCGTTGGAACAATATGTGGACAGCCCGACTAGAGAGGGGGCTATACTGGACCTGGTACTGGGAAATGAGCCCGGTCAGGTCTTCAAAGTTTTGGTTGGGGAACATGTGGCAAATAGTGACCACAATTCTGTTAGCTTTCGGATAGTGATGGAAAAGGATGAGTGGTGTCCCAAGGGTAAGGTGTTGGATTGGGGGAACGCTAACTTTATTGGGATCAGGCAGAAATTGGCAGCTCTTGATTGGGAGAGGCTGTTTGAGGGTAAATCCACATCTGGTATGTGGCAGTCTTTTAAGGAACGGTTGTTAGGGCGACAGGACAAGCATGTGCTTGTAAAAAAGAAGGATAGGAAGGGTAGGATTAGAGAACCGTGGATAACCAGGAAAATTGAGGGACTGATCAAAAGGAAAAGAGAGGCGTATGTTAGGTCCAAGCAGCTAAAAACGGAGGGAGCTCTGGAGGAGTATAATGAAAGTAGGAAAATACTCAAACGGGGAATTAGAAGAGCAAAAAGGGGTCACAAAATGTTCTTGGCAGACAGGATTAAGGAGAATCCCAAGGCAGTTTATTCATACGTTAGGAACAAAAGGGTTGTTAGGGAAAAAATCGGACCTCTCAGGGACAAAAGTGGGGACTTATGCTTGGAGCCCAAAGAGGTAGGGGAGATCCTAAATGAATACTTTGCGTCGGTATTCACTAAGGAGAGGGATGTGTTGACTGGGAGTGTCTCGGAGGGGAGTGTTGAACCGTTGGAGAAAATCTCCATTACAAAGGAGGAAGTGTTAGGTTTGTTAGAGAATATAAAGACTGACAAATCCCCAGGGCCTGATGGAATCTATCCAAGGCTGCTCAGGGAGACGAGAGGTGAAATCGTTGGGCCTCTGACGCAAATCTTTGTCTCGTCACTGGACACAGGTGAGGTCCCAGAGGATTGGAGGATAGCCAATGTGGTCCCGTTATTCAAGAAGGGTAGGAAGGATAACCCGGGTAATTATAGGCCGTTGAGCTTGACGTCCGTGGTGGGGAAGTTGTTGGAGAAGATTCTTAAAGATAGGATGTATGCGCATTTAGAAAGGAATAAACTCATTAACGATAGTCAACATGGTTTTGTGAGAGGGAGGTCATGCCTCACTAACCTGGTGGTGTTTTTTGAAGAAGTGACCAAAATGGTTGACGAAGGAAGGGCCGTGGATGTTGTCTATATGGACTTTAGTAAAGCATTTGACAAAGTCCCTCATGGTAGGCTAGTGAAAAAGGCTGGATCCCATGGGATAAAGGGGGAGGTGGCTAGATGGGTGGAGAACTGGCTTGGTCATAGAAGACAGAGGGTGGTAGTGGAAGGGTCTTTTTCCAGCTGGAGGCCTGTGACTAGTGGTGTACCGCAGGGCTCTGTATTGGGACCTCTGCTGTTTGTGATTTATATAAATGATCTGGAAGAAGGAGTAACTGGGGTGATCAGTAAGTTTGCGGACGACACAAAACTGGCAGGACTTGCAGATAGTGAGGAACATTGTCAGAGGCTACAGAAGGATATAGATAGGCTGGAAATTTGGGCAAGGAAATGGCAGATGGAGTTCAATCCTGATAAATGCGAAGTGATGCATTTTGTTGGGAATAATGTAGGGAGGAGCTACACGATAAATGGAAGAACCATAAAGGGTGTAGAGACGCAGCGGGACCTGGGTGTGCAAGTCCACAGATCTTTGAAGGTGACGTCACAGGTGGAGAAGGTGGTGAAGAAGGCATATGGCATGCTTGCCTTTATAGCACGGGGCATAGAGTATAAAAGTTGGGGTCTGATGTGGCAGATGTATAGAACGTTGGTTCGTCCGCATTTGGAATACTGCGTCCAGTTCTGGTCGCCACACTACCAGAAGGACGTGGAGGCTTTGGAGAGAGTACAGAGGAGGTTTACCAGGATGTTGCCTGGTATGGAGGGGCTTGGTTATGAGGAGAGATTGGGGAAACTGGGGATGTTCTCCTTGGAAAGACGGAGGATGAGGGGAGACTTAGTAGAGGTGTATAAAATTATGAAAGGCATAGATAGGGTGAACGGTGGGAAGCTTTTACCCGGGTCGGTGGTGACGTTCACGAGGGGTCATAGGTTCAAGGTGAAGGGGGGGAGGTTTAACACAGATATCAGAAGGACATATTTCACACAGAGGGTCGTGGGGGCCTGGAATGTGTTGCCGGGCAAGGTGGTGGAGGCGGACACACTGGGAACGTTTAAGACTTATCGAGACAGCTATATGAACGGAGTGGGAATGGAGGGATACAAAAGAGTGGTCTAGTTTGGACCAGGGAGCGGCGCGGGCTAATTGTTCCTGGTTTCTCGTTTCAAGGCTTCATTCTATGATCATCTTGCTGGTGCCAGTACAGAGTGAGACTGCGGATAGTTGGGAACCTGTCTCGGGGGCAGGGAATTCATATGGTGTTCGTGGAAGTGGAAATGACTAGGGTTGGGAAGCATTTTCCGATCACGGCCATTGTGATCTCCTGGACTCGTTTCGATCGCCTCAGGGGGTCGGAGAGGAATTTCCCAGATTTGTTTTTCCCCATATTGGCCCTCGGGTTTTTCACTCTGGGTTTTCGCCTCTCCCTGGAGATCACATGGTCTGGAATGGGGGGGTGGGGGTGAGTTAATAGGTTGTAATGAACAAAGCATCGTAGCTGTGAGGGACAGCTCGGTGGATAGGATATTGGTATGTAGATAGGCTGGAATATTGGGCGGGGATCCTGGATTCAGGGTTCAATCCTGGACCGGGGAGCGGCGCGGGCTTGGAGGGCCGAAGGGCCTGTTCCTGTGCTGTATTGTTCTTTGTTCTTTGTTCTTGTTCTAAATACTGACACAATCCGCAAGGATCACTCTAAATACTGACATAATCCCCAAGGATCACTTTAAATAGTGACACAATCCCCAAGGATCACTCTAAATAGTGACACAATCCCCAAGGATCACTCTAAATAGTGACACAATCCACAAGGCTCACTCTAAATAATGACACAATACCCAAGGATCACTCGAAATAGTGACACAATCCCCAAGGATCACTCTAAATAGTGACACAATCCCCAAGGATCACTCTAAATAGTGACACAATCCCCAAGGATCACTCTAAATAGTGACACAATACCCGAAGGAACAGTCTAAATAGTGACACAATCCCCAAGGATCTCTCTAAATAGTGGCACAAACCCCAAGGATCAGTCTAAATAGTGACACAATCCCCAACGATAACTCTAAATAGTGACACATTCCCCAAGGATCACACTCAATAGAGACACAATCCACAAGGATAACTCTAAATAGTGACACAATCCCCAAAGATCACTCTAAATAGTGACACAATCCCCAAGGATCACTCTAAATACTGACACAATCCCCAAGGATCTCTCTACATAGTGACACAATCCCCAAGGATCAATCAAAATAGTGATACAATCTCGAAGGATCACTCTAAATAGTGACACAATCACCAAGGATCATTCAAAATAATGACAAAATCCCCAAGGATCTCTCTAAATAGTGACACAATCCCCAAGGATCACTCTAAATAATGACACAATTTCCAAGGATCTCTCTAAATAGTGGCACAATCCCCAAGGATCACTCTAAATAGTGACACAATCCCCAAGGATCTCTCTAAATAGTGACACAATCCCCAAGGATCACTCGAAATACTGACATAATCCCCAAGGATCACTCCAAATCGTGGCACAATCCCCAAGGATCACTCTAAATAGTGACACAATCCCCAATGATCACTCGAAATACTGACATAATCCCCAAGGATCACTCCAAATAGTGGCACAATCCCCAAGAATCACTCTAAATAGTGACACAATCCTCAAGGATCACTCAAAATAATGACACAATCCCCAAGGATCACTCTAAATAGTGACACAATCCCCAAGGATTACTCTAAATAGTGACACAGTCCCCAAGGATCCCTCTAAATAGTGACACAATCCCCAAGGATCTCTCTAAATAGTGACACAATCCCTAAGGATCACTCTCAATACTGACACAATCCCCAAGGATTACTCTAAATACTGACATAATCCCCAAGGGTCACTATAAATAGTGACACAATCCCCAAGGATCACTCTCAATAGCGACACAATCCACAAGGATCACTCTCAATACTGACACAATCCCCAAGGATTACTCTAAATACTGACATAATCCCCAAGGGTCACTCTAAATAGTGACACAATCCCCAAGGATCACTCTCAATAGCGACACAATCCCCAAGGATTATTCTAAATAGTGACACAATCCCTGAGGATCTCTCTCAATAGTGACACAATCCCCAAGGATGACACTAAATAGTGACACAATTCCCCAGAATCACTCTAAATACTGACACAATCCACAAGGATCACTCTAAATAGTGACACAATCCCCAAGGATCACTCTAAATAGTGACACAATCCGCAAGGATCACTCTAAATAGTGACACAATCCACAAGGATCACTCTAAATACTGACACAATACCCAAGGATCACTCGAAATAATGACACAATCCCCAAGGATCACTCTAAATAGTGACACAATCCCCAAGGATCACTCTAAATAGTGACACAATCCCCAAGGATCACTCTAAATAGTGACACAATGGCCAAGGATCACTCTAAATAATGACACAATCCCCAAGGATCACTCTAAATAGTGACACAAACCCCAAGGATAACTCTAAATAGTGACACAAACCCCAAGGATCACTCTAAATAGAAACCATAGAAACCATAGAAACCCTACAGTGCAGAAGGAGGCCATTCGGCCCATCGAGTCTGCACCGACCACAATCCCACCCAGGCCCTACCCCCACATATTTTACCCACTAATCCCTCTAACCTACGGATCCCAGGACTCTAAGGGGCAATTTTTAACCTGGCCAATCAACCTAACCCGCACATCTTTGGACACAATCCCCAAGGATCATTCTAAATAGTGACACAATCCCCAAGGATCACTCTAAAGACTGACACAATCCCCATGCATCACTCTAAATAGTGACACAATCCACGAGGATCTCTCTAAATAGTGACACAATCCCCAAGGATCACTCATAATAGTGACACAATGTCCCAGAATCACTCTAAATACTGACACAATCCCCAAGGATAACTCTAAATAGTGACACAATCCCCAAGGATCACTCTAAATAGTGACACAATCCCCAAGGATCACTCTAAATAGTGACACAATCCGCAAGGATCACTCTAAATAGTGACACAATCCACAAGGATCACTCTAAATACTGACACAATCCCCAAGGATCACTCTAAGTAGTGACACAATCCCCAAAGATCATTCTAAATAGTGACACAATGGCCAAGGGTCACTCTAAATAATGACACAATCCCCAAGGATCACTCTAAATAGTGACACAAACCCCAAGGATAACTTTAAATAGTGACACAAACCCCAAGGATCACTCTAAATAGGGACACAATCCCCAAGGATCATTCTAAATAGTGGCACAATCCCCAAGGATCACTCTAAATTATGACACAATCCCCAAGGATCACTCTAAATAGAGAAACAATCCCCGAGGATCTCTCTAAATAGTGACACAATCCCCAAGGATCACTCTAAATTGTGACACAATCCCCAAGGATCACTCTAAATAGTGACACAATCCCTAATGATTAATCTAAATAGTGACACAGTCCCCAAGGATCACTCTAAATAGTGACACAATCCCCAAGGATCTCTCTAAATAGTGACACAATCCCAAAGGATCACTCTAAATACTGACACAATCCCCAAGGATCACTCGAAAGAGCGACACAATCCCCAAGGATCACTCTAAATACTGACATAATCCCCAAGGATCACTCTAAATAGTGACACAATCCCCAAGGATCACTCTAAATAGTGACACAATCCCCAAGGATCACTCTAAATAGTGACAAAATCCCCAGGGATCACTCTAAATAGTGACACAATCCCCAAGGATCACTCTAAATAGTGACACAATCCCCAAGGATCACTCTAAATAGTGACACAATCCACAAGGATCACTCTAAATAGTGACACAATCCCCAAGGATCACTCTAAATAGTGACACAATCCCCAAGGATCACTCTAAATAGTGACACAATCCCCAAGGATCACTCTAAATAGTGACACAATCCGCAAGGATCACTCTAAATAGTGACACAATCCACAAGGATCACTCTAAATACTGACACAATACCCAAGGATCACTCGAAATAATGACACAATCCCCAAGGATCACTCTAAATAGTGACACAATCCCCAAGGATCACTCTAAATAGTGACACAATCCCCAAGGATCACTCTAAATAGTGACACAATGGCCAAGGATCACTCTAAATAATGACACAATCCCCAAGGATCACTCTAAATAGTGACACAAACCCCAAGGATAACTCTAAATAGTGACACAAACCCCAAGGATCACTCTAAATAGAGACACAATCCCCAAGGATCATTCTAAATAGTGACACAATCCCCAAGGATCACTCTAAAGACTGACACAATCCACATGCATCACTCTAAATAGTGACACAATCCCCGAGGATCTCTCTAAATAGTGACACAATCCCCAAGGATCACTCTAAATAGTGACACAATTCCCCAGAATCACTCTAAATACTGACACAATCCCCAAGGATCACTCTAAATAGTGACACAATCCCCAAGGATCACTCTGAATAGTGGCACAATCCCCAAGGATCACTCTAAATAGTGACACAATCCGCAAGGATCACTCTAAATAGTGACACAATCCACAAGGATCACTCTAAATACGGACACAATCCCCAAGGATCACTCTAAGTAGTGACACAATCCCCAAAGATCATTCTAAATAGTGACACAATGGCAAAGGTTCACTCTAAATAATGACACAATCCCCAAGGATCACTCTAAATAGTGACACAAACCCCAAGGATAACTTTAAATAGTGACACAAACCCCAAGGATCACTCTAAATAGGGACACAATCCCCAAGGATCATTCTAAATAGTGGCACAATCCCCAAGGATCACTCTAAATTATGACACAATCCCCAAGGATCACTCTAAATAGAGAAACAATCCCCGAGGATCTCTCTAAATAGTGACACAATCCCCAAGGATCACTCTAACTTATGACACAATCCCCAAGGATCACTCTAAATAGTGACACAATCCCTAATGATTAATCTAAATAGTGACACAGTCCCCAAGGATCACTCTAAATAGTGACACAATCCCCAAGGATCTCTCTAAATAGTGACACAATCCCAAAGGATCACTCTAAATACTGACACAATCCCCAAGGATCACTCGAAAGAGCGACACAATCCCCAAGGATCACTCTAAATACTGACATAATCCCCAAGGATCACTCTAAATAGTGACACAATCCCCAATGATCACTCTAAATAGTGACACAATCCCCAAGGATCACTCTAAATAGTGACAAAATCCCCAGGGATCACTCTAAATAGTGACACAATCCCCAAGGATCACTCTAAATAGTGACACAATCCCCAAGGATCACTCTAAATAGTGACACAATCCACACGGATCACTCTAAATAGTGACACAATCCCCAAGGATCACTCTAAATAGTGACACAATCCCCAAGGATCACTCTAAATAGTGACACAATCCCCAAGGATCACTCCAAATAGTGACAAAATCCCCAATGATCACGCTAAATAATGACACAATCCCCAAGGATCACTCTAAGTACTGACACAATCCCGAAGGATCACTCTAAATAGTGAGACAATCCCCAATGATCACTCAAAATAGTGACACAATCCCCAAGGATAACTCTAAATAGTGACACAATCCCCAAGGATCGCTCTCAATAGCGACACATTCCCCAAGGATCACTCTAAATAGTGACACAATCCCTGAGGATCTCTCTCAATGGTGACACAATCCCCAGGGATCACACTAAATAGTGACACAATCCCCCAGGATCACTCGAAATTCTGGCACAATCTCCAAGGATCACTCGAAATAGTGACACAATCCCCAAGGATCACTCTAAATAGTGACACAATCCCCAAGGATCATTCTAAATAGTGACACAATCCCCAAGGAAAACTCTAAATACTGACACAATCCCCATGGATCACTCTAAATAGTGACACAATGCCCAAGGATCACTCTAAATAGTGACACAATCCCCAAGGATCACTCTAAAAAGTGCAACAATCCCCAAGGATCACTCTAAAAAGTGCAACAATCCACAAGGATCACTCTAAATAGTGACACAATCCCCAAGGATCACTCCAAATTGTGACACAATCCCCAAGGATCACTCTAAATAGAGACACAAACCACAAGGATCACTCTAAATAGTGACACAATCCCCGAGGATCACTCTAAATAGTGACACAATCCCCATGGATCACTCTAAATAGTGACACAATCCCCAAGGATCATTCTAAATACTGACAAAATTCCCAAGGATCACTCTCAATAGTGACTCAATCCCCAAGGATCACTCTCAATAGTGACACAATCCCCAAGGATCACTCTAAATAGTGACACAATCCCCAAGGTTCACTTTCAATAGTGACACAATCCCCAAGGCTCACTCTAAATAGTGACACAATCCACAAGGATCACTCTAAATAGTGACACAATCCCCAAGGATCACTCCAAATAGTGACACAATTCCCAAGGGTCACTCTAAATAGTGACACAATCCACAAGTAACATTCTAGAGAGTGACACAATCCCCAAGGATCACTCTAAGTAGTGACACAATCCCCAAGGATCACTCTAAATAGTGACACAATCCCCAAGGATCACTCTAAATAGTGACACAATCCCCAAGGATCACTCCAAATAGTGACACGATTCCCAAGGGTCACTCTAAATAGTGACACAATCCACAAGTATCATTCTAAATCGTGACACAATCCCCAAGGATCACTCTAAATAGTGACACAATCCCCAAGGATCACTCCAAATAGTGACACAATTCCCAAGGGTCACTCTTAATAGTGACACAATCCACAAGTATCATTCTAAATAGTGACACAATCCCCAAGGATCACTTTAAATAGTGATACAATCCCCAAGGATCACTCTAAATAGTGACATAATCTCCAAGGATCACTCTAAATCGTGACAGAGTCAAGTCGTGCCTCACTAATTTGATAAAAAAAATTTAGGAGGTATCTAATTTTGTTGATGAAGTTCGGGCAGTTGATGTCATATGCATGGAATTTAGTAAGTCGTTTGATAAGGTCCCCCATGGGAGGTTTATGAAGAAAGTAAGGAGGTGTGGGATAGAGGGAAAGTTGGCCGATTGGATAGGTAACTGGCTGTCTGATCGAAGACAGAGGGTGATGGTGGATGGAACATTTTCGGATTGGAGGCAGGTTGCTAGCGGAGTGCCGCAGGGATCAGTGCTTGGTCCTCTGCTCTTTGTGATTTTTATCAATGACTTAGAGGAGGGGGCTGAAGGGTGGATCACTAAATTTGCTGGTGACACCAAGATTGGTGGAGTAGTGGATGAGGTGGAGGGCTGTTGTAGGCTGCAAAGAGACATAGATAGGATTTGGGCGGCACGGTAGCACAGTGGTTAGCACTGCTGCTTCACAGCTCCAGGGTCCTGGGTTCGGTTCCCGGCTCGGGTCACTGTCTGTGTGGAGTTTGCACATTCTCCTCATGTCTGCGTGGGTTTCCTCCCGGTGCTCCGGTTTCCTCCCACAGTCCAAAGATGTGCAGGTTAGGTTGATTGGCCAGGTTAAAAATTGCCCCTTAGAGTCCTGGGATGCGTAGGTTCGAGGAATTAGCGGGTAAATATGTGGGGGTAGGGCCTGGGTGGGATTGTGGTCGGTGCAGACTCGATGGGCCGAATGGCCTCCTTCTGCACTGTAGGGTTTCTATGATTTCTATGATTTCTAAGGATGCAGAGCTGGGCTGAAAAATGGCAAATGGAGTTTAACCCTGATAAATGTGAGGTGATTCATTTTGGTAGGACTAATTTAAATGTGGATTACAGGATCAAAGGTAGGGTTCTGAAGACTGTGGAGGAACAGACAGATCGTGGGGTCCATATCCACAGATCTCTAAAAGTTGCCACTCAAGTGGAGAGAGCTGTGAAGAACGCCTCGAGTGTGTTACCTTTTATTAACAGGGGGTTGGAGTTTAAGAGCCATGGGGTTATGCTGCAACTGTACAGGATCTTGGTGAGACCACATTTGGAATATTGTGTGCAGTTCTGGTCACCTCACTATAAGAAGGATGTGGAAGCGGTGGAAGGAGTGCAGAGGAGATTTACCAGGATGCAGCCTGGTTTGGAGGGTAGGTCTTATGAGGAAAGGTTTGCGGGAGCTAGGGCTGTTCTCTCTGGAGCGGAGGTGGCTGAGGGGAGACTTAATAGAGGTTGATAAAATGATGAAGGGGATAGATAGAGTGAACGTTCAAAGACTATTTCCTCGGGTGGATGGAGCTATTACAAGGGGGGCTAACTATAGGGTTCGTGGTGGGAGATATAGGAAGGATATCAGAGGTAGGTTCTTTACGCAGTGAGTGGTTGGGGTGTGGAATGGACTGCCTGCAGTGATAGTGGAGTCAGACACTTTAGGAAAATTTAAGCGGTTATTGGATAGGCACATGGAGCACACCAGGATGATAGGGAGTGGGATAGCTTGATCTTGGTTTCAGATAAAGCTCGGCACATCATCGTGGGCCGCAGGGCCTGTTCTGTGCTGTACTGTTCCATGTTCTATGTTCTTAATAGTGACACAATCCCCAAGGATCACTCTAAATAGTGACACAATCACCAAGGATCACTCTAAATAGTGACACAATCCCTAAGGATCACTCTAAATAGAGACACAAACCCCAAGGATCACTCTAAATAGTGACACAATCCCCAAGGATCACTCTAAATAGTGCCACAATCCCCAAGGATCACTCTAAATAGTGACACAATCCCCAAGGATGACTCTAAATAGTGACACAATCCCCAAGGATCACTCTAAATAGTGACACAATCCCCATGGATCACTCTAAATAGTGACACAATCCCTAAGGATCACTCTAAATAGAGACACAAACCCCAAGGATCACTCTAAATAGTGACACAATCCCCAAGGATCACTCTAAATAGTGCCACAATCCCCAAGGATCACTCTAAGTTGGTGTGCAAGTTGGAAGTTGGTGTGCATTTTGGTGATAGTGACCACAATTCGGTTACGTTCACCTTAGTGATGGAAAGGGATAGGCATGAACCTCGGACCAGTGGTTTTAGCTGGGGGAAGGGTAATTATGAGGCTATTAGGAGAGAATTAGGAAACATAGGTTGGACTAGGAGATTAAAGGGACTGGGAACGTCCGACATGTGGAGCCTTTTCAAGGAGCAGCTACTGCGAGTCTGTGATAGGTATGTCCCTGTCAGGCAAGGAGGAATTGGTAGGGCTAGGGAACCGTGGTGCACCAAAAAAGTTTCTTTGTTGGTTAAAAAGAAAAAGGAGGCTTATGTTCGGATGAGACGTGAGCACTCGGGTAGTGCACTAGAAAGCTTTAGATTGGCTAAGAGGGAGTTGAAGAGCGAGCTTAGAAGGGCTAAAAGGGGACATGAGAAGACTTTGGCGGATAGGGTTAAAGAGAATCCTAAGGCGTTCTATAGGTATGTCAAGAACAGAAGGTTGGTTAGGGCAAGTTTAGGGCCAGTTATAGATGGCAGAGGGAAGTTATGTGTGGAACCGGAGGAGATTGGTGAAGCATTGAACCAATATTTCTCTTCGGTGTTCACGCAAGGGGACATGAATATAGCTGAGGAGGACACTGGGTTGCAGGGGAGTAGAATAGACAGTATTACAGTTGATAAGGAGGATGTGCAGGATATTCTGGAGGGTCTGAAAATAGATAAATCCCCTGGTCCGGATGGGATTTATCCAAGGATTCTCTGGGAGGCAAGAGAAGTGATTGCAGAGCCTCTGGCTCTGATCTTCAGGTCGTCGTTGGCCTCTGGTATAGTACCAGAAGATTGGAGGTTAGCGAATGTTGTCCCATTGTTTAAGAAGGGGAACAGAGACTTCCCCGGGAATTATAGACCGGTGAGTCTCACTTCTGTTGTCGGCAAGATGTTGGAAAAAATTATAAGGGATAGGATTTATAGTTATTTGGAGAGTAATGAATTGATAGGTGATAGTCAGCATGGTTTTGTGGCAGGTAGGTCGTGCCTTACTAACCTTATTGAGTTTTTTGAGAAAGTGACCAAGGAGGTGGATGGGGGCAAGGCAGTGGACGTGGTATATATGGATTTTAGTAAGGCGTTTGATAAGGTTCACCATGGTAGGCTTCTGCAGAAAATGCAGATGTATGGGATTGGGGGTGATCTAGGAAATTGGATCAGGAATTGGCTAGCGGATAGGAAACAGAGGGTGGTGGTTGATAGTAAATATTCATCATGGAGTGCGGTTACAAGTGGTGTACCTCAGGGATCTGTTTTGGGGCCACTGCTGTTTGTAATATTTATTAATGATCTGGATGAGGGTATAGTTGGGTGGATTAGCAAATTTGCTGATGACACCAAAGTCGGTGGTGTGGTAGACAGTGAGGAAGGGTGTCGTAGTTTGCAGGAAGACTTAGACAGGTTGCAAAGTTGGGCCGAGAGGTGGCGGATGGAGTTTAATGCGGAGAAGTGTGAGGTAATTCACTTTGGTAGGAATAACAGATGTGTTGAGTATAGGGCTAACGGGAGGACTTTGAATAGTGTGGAGGAGCAGAGGGATCTAGGTGTATGTGTGCATAGATCCCTGAAAGTTGGGAATCAAGTAGATAAGGTTGTTAAGAAGGCATATGGTGTCTTGGCGTTTATTGGTAGGGGGATTGAATTTAGGAGTCGTAGCGTTATGTTGCAACTGTACACAACTCTGGTGCGGCCGCACTTGGAGTACTGTGTGCAGTTCTGGTCCCCACATTACAGGAAGGATGTGGAGGCTTTGGAGAGGGTGCAGAGGAGGTTTACCAGGATGTTGCCTGGTATGGAGGGGAGATCCTATGAGGAGAGGCTGAGGGATTTGGGATTGTTTTCGCTGGAAAGGCGGCGGCTAAGAGGGGATCTTATTGAAACATATAAGATGATTAGAGGTTTAGATAGGGTGGATAGTGATAGCCTTTTTCCTCTGATGGAGAAATCCAGCACGAGGGGGCATGGCTTTAAATTGAGGGGGGGTAGTTATAGAACCGATGTCAGGGGTAGGTTCTTTACCCAGAGGGTGGTGAGGGATTGGAATGCCCTGCCAGCATCAGTAGTAAATGCGCCTAGTTTGGGGGCGTTTAAGAGATCCGTAGATAGGTTCATGGACGAAAAGAAATTGGTTTAGGTTGGAGGGTCACAGTTTTTTTTTAACTGGTCGGTGCAACATCGTGGGCCGAAGGGCCTGTTCTGCGCTGTAATGTTCTATGTTCTATGTTCTAAATAGTGACACAATCCCCAAGGATGACTCTAAATAGTGACACAATCCCCAAGGATCACTCTAAGTAGTGACACAATCCCCATGGATCACTCTAAATAGTGACACAATCCCTAAGGATCACTCTAAATCGAGACACAAACCCCAAGGATCACTTTAAATAGTGACACAATCCTCAAGAATCACTCTAAATAGTGCCACAATCCCCAAGGATCACTCTAAATAGTGACACAATCCCCAAGGATGACTCTAAATAGTGACACAATCGCCAAGGATCATTCAAAATACTGACACAATCCCCAAGGATCAATCTCAATAGTGACACAATCCCCAAGGATTACTCTCAATAGTGACACAATCCGCAAGGATCACTCTAAATAGTGACACAATCCCCAAGGATCACTTTCAATAGTGACACAATCCACAAGGCTCACTCTAAATACTGACACAATCCCCAAGGATCACTCTAAATAGTGACACACTCCCCAAGGATCACTTTCAATAGTGACACAATCCCCAAGGATCACTCTAAATAGTGACACAATCCGCAAGGATCACTCTAAATAGTGACACAAAACCCAAGGATCACTCCAAATAGTTACACAATCCCCAAGGATCATTCTAAATAGTGACAGAATCCCCAAGGATCACACTGAATAGAGACACAATCCCCAAGGATCACTCTAAATAGTGACACAATCCCCAAGGATGACTCTAAATAGTGACACAATCCCCAAGGATCACTCTAAATAGTGACACAATCCCCATGGATCACTTTAAATAGTGACACAATCCCTAAGGATCACTCTAAATAGAGACACAAACCCCAAGGATCACTCTAAATAGTGACACAATCCCCAAGGATCACTCTAAATAGTGCCACAATCCCCAAGGATCACTCTAAATAGTGACACAATCCCCAAGAATGACTCTAAATAGTGACACAATCCCCAAGGATCACTCTAAATAGTGACACAATCCCCATGGATCACTCTAAATAGTGACACAATCCCTAAGGATCACTCTGAATAGAGACACAAACCCCAAGGATCACTCTAAATAGTGACACAATCCTCAAGAATCACTCTAAATAGTGCCACAATCCCCAAGGATCACTCTAAATAGTGACACAATCCCCAAGGATGACTCTAAATAGTGACACAATCCCCAAGGATCATTCTAAATACTGACACAATCCCCAAGGATCACTCTCAATAGTGACACAATCCCCAAGGATCACTCTCAATAGTGACACAATCCGCAAGGATCACTCTAAATAGTGACACAATCCCCAAGGATCACTTTCAATAGAGACACAATCCACAAGGCTCACTCTAAATAGTGACACAATCCCCAAGGATCACTCTAAATAGTGACACACTCCCCAAGGATCACTTTCAATAGTGACACAATCCCCAAGGATCACTCTAAATAGTGACACAATCCGCAAGGATCACTCTAAATAGTGACACAAAACCCAAGGATCACTCCAAATAGTTACACAATCCCCAAGGATCATTCTAAATAGTGACAGAATCCCCAAGGATCACACTGAATAGAGACACAATCCCCAAGGATCACTCTAAAGAGTGACACAATCCCCAGGGATCACTCTAAATAGTGATACAATTCCCAAGGGTCACTCTCAATAGTGACACAATACCCAGGAACACTCTGAAAATTGACACAACCCTCAAGGGCCACATCCAAATTGTGACACAAACCCCAATGATCACTCTAAATAGTGACACAGTCCCCAAGGATCACTCCAAATAGTGACACAATTCCCAAGGGTCACTCTAAATAGTGACACAATCCCCAAGGATCACTCTAAATAACGACACAATCCCCATGGATCACTCTCAATAGTGACACAATCCCCAAGGATCATTCTAAATAGTGACACAATCCCCAAGGATCACTTTCAATAGTGACACAATCCTCAAGGCTCACTCTAAATAGTGACACAATCCCCAAGGATCACTCTAAATAGTGACACAATCCCCAAGGATCATTTTCAATAGTGACACAATCCCTAAGGATCACTCTAAATAGTGACACAATCAGCAAGGATCACTCTAAATAGTGACACAAAACCCAAGGATCACTCTAAATAGTTACACAATCCCCAAGGATCACTCTAAATAGTGACACAATCCCCAAGGATCACTCTAAATAGTGACACAATACCCAAGAATCACTCTAAAAAATGACACAACCCTCAAGGACCACATCCAAATTGTGACACAAACCCCAATGATCACTCTAAATAGTGACACAATCCCCAAGGATCACTCCAAATAGTGACACAATTCCCAAGGGTCACTCTAAATAGTGACACAATCCCCAACGATCACTCTAAATAACGACACAATCCCCATGGATCACTCTAAATAGTGACACAATCCCCAAGGGTCACTCTAAATAGTGGCACAATCCACAAGGATCACTCCAAATAGTGACACAATTCCCAAGGGTGACTCTAAATAGTGACACAATCTACAAGTATCATTCTAAGTAGTGACACAATCCCCAAGGATCACTCTAAATAGTAACACAATCCCCAAGGATCACTCTAAATAGTGACACAGTCCCCAAGGATCACTCCAAATAGTGACACTATTCCCAAGGGTCACTCTAAATAGTGACACAATCCCCAAGGATCACTCTAAATAACGACACAATCCCCATGGATCACTCTCAATAGTGACACAATCCCCAAGGATCATTCTAAATAGTGACACAACCCCCAAGGATCACTTTCAATAGTGACACAATCCTCAAGGCTCACTCTAAATAGTGACACAATCCCCAAGGATCACTCTAAATAGTGACACAATCCCCAAGGATCATTTTCAATAGTGACACAATCCGTAAGGATCACTCTAAATAGTGACACAATCAGCAAGGATCACTCTAAATAGTGACACAAAACCCAAGGATCACTCTAAATAGTTACACAATCCCCAAGGATCACTCTAAATAGTGACACAATCCCCAAGGATCACTCTAAATAGTGACACAATACCCAAGAATCACTCTAAAAAATGACACAACCCTCAAGGACCACATCCAAATTGTGACACAAACCCCAATGATCACTCTAAATAGTGACACAATCCCCAAGGATCACTCCAAATAGTGACACAATTCCCAAGGGTCACTCTAAATAGTGACACAATCCCCAACGATCACTCTAAATAACGACACAATCCCCATGGATCACTCTAAATAGTGACACAATCCCCAAGGGTCACTCTAAATAGTGGCACAATCCACAAGGATCACTCCAAATAGTGACACAATTCCCAAGGGTCACTCTAAATAGTGACACAATCTACAAGTATCATTCTAAGTAGTGACACAATCCCCAAGGATCACTCTAAATAGTAACACAATCCCCAAGGATCACTCTAAATAGTGACACAATCCACAAGGATCACTCCAAATAGTGACACAATTCCCAAGGGTCACTCTAAATAGTGACACAATCCACAAGTATCATTCTAAATAGTGACACAATCCCCAAGGATCACTCTAAATAGTGACACAATCCCCAAGGATCACTACAAATAGTGACACAATTCCCAAGGGTCACTCTTAATAGTGACACAATCCACAAGTATCATTCTAAATAGTGACACAATCCCCAAGGATCACTTTAAATAGTGACACAATCCCCAAGGATCACTCTAAATAGTGACACAATCCCGAACGATCAATCTAAATCGTGACAGAGTCAAGTCGTGCCTCACTAATTTGATAAAAAATTTTTAGGAGGTATCTAATTTTGTTGATGAAGTTCGGGCAGTTGATGTCATATGCATGGATTTTAGTAAGTCGCTTGATAAGGTCGCCCATGGGAGGTTTATGAAGAAAGTAAGGAGGTGTGGGATAGAGGGAAAGTTGGCCGATTGGATAGGTAACTGGCTGTCTGATCGAAGACAGAGGGTGATGGTGGATGGAAAATTTTCGGATTGGAGGCAGGTTGCTAGCGGAGTGCCGCAGGGATCAGTGTTTGGTCCTCTGCTCTTTGTGATTTTTATCAATGACTTAGAGGAGGGGGCTGAAGGGTGGATCACTAAATTTGCTGGTGACACCAAGATTGGTGGAGTAGTGGATGAGGTGGAGGGCTGTTCTAGGCTGCAAAGAGACATAGATAGGATTTGGGCGGCACGGTAGCACAGTGGTTAGCACTGCTGCTTCACAGCTCCAGGGTCCTGGGTTCGATTCCCGGCTCGGGTCACTGTCTGTGAGGAGTTTGCACATTCTCCTCATGTCTGCGTGGGTTTCCTCCGGGTGCTCCAGTTTCCTCCCACAGTCCAAAGATGTGCAGGTTAGGTTGATTGGCCAGGTTAAAAATTGCCCCTTCGAGTCCTGGGATGCGTAGGTTAGAGGGATTAGCGGGTAAATATGTGGGGGTAGGGCCTGGGTGGGATTGTGGTCGGTGCAGACTCGATGGGCCGAATGGCCTCCTTCTGCACTGTAGGGTTTCTATGATTTCTATGATTTCGAAGGATGCAGAGCTGGGCTGAAAAATGGCAAATGGAGTTTAACCCTGATAAATATGAGGTGATTCATTTTGGTAGGACACAATTTAAATGTGGATTACAGGGTCAAAGGTAGGGTTCTGAAGACTGTGGAGGAACAGACATATCCACAGATCTCTAAAAGTTGCCACTCAAGTGGAGAGAGCTGTGAAGAACGCCTCGAGTGTGTTACTTTTTATTAACAGGGGGTTGGAGTTTAAGAGCCATGGGGTTATGCTGCAACTGCACAAGACCTTGGTGAGACCACATTTGGAATATTGTGTGCAGTTCTGGTCACCTCACTATAAGAAGGATGTGGAAGCGCTGGAAAGAGTGCAGAGGAGACTTACCAGGATGCTGCCTGGTTTGGAGGGTAGGTCTTATGAGGAAAGGTTGCGGGAGCTAGGGCTGTTCTCTCTGGAGCGGAGGTGGCTGAGGGGAGACTTAATAGAGGTTGCTAAAATGATGAAGGGGATAGATAGAGTGAACGTTCAACGACTATTTCCTCGGGTGGATGGAGCTATTACAAGGGGGGCTAACTATAGGGTTCGTGGTGGGAGATATAGGAAGGATATCAGAGGTAGGTTCTTTACGCAGTGAGTGGTTGGGGTGTGGAATGGACTGCCTGCAGTGATAGTGGAGTCAGACACTTTAGGAAAATTTAAGCGGTTATTGGATAGGCACATGGAGCACACCAGGATGATAGGGAGTGGGATAGCTTGATCTTGGTTTCAGATAAAGCTCGGCACAACATCGTGGGCCGAAGGGCCTGTTCTGTGCTGTACTGTTCCATGTTCTATGTTCTTAATAGTGACACAATCCCCAAGGATCACTCTAAATAGTGACACAATCCCCAAGGATCAATCTATACAGTAACACAATCCCCAAGGATCACTCTAAATAGTGATACAATCCCCAAGGATCACTGTAAACAGTAACACAATCCTCAAGGATCACTGTAAATAGAACATAGAACCTAGAACAGTACAGCACAGAACAGGCCCTTCAGCCCACGATGTTGTGCCGAGCTTTATCTGAAATCAAGATCAAGCGATCCCACTCCCTATCATCCTGGTGTGCTCCATGTGCCTATCCAATAACCGCTTAAATGTCCCTAAAGTGTCTGACTCCACTATCTCTGCAGGCAGTCCATTCCACACCCCAACCACTCTCTGCGTTAAGAACCTACCTCTGATATCCTTCCTATATCTCCCACCATGGACCCTATAGTTATGCCCCCTTGTAATAGCTCCATCCACCCGAGGAAATAGTCTTTGAACGTTCACTCTATCTATCCCCTTCATTATTTTATAAACCTATATTAAGTCTCCCCTCAACCTCCTCAGCTCCAGAGAGAACAGCCCGTGCTCCCTCAACCTTTCCTCATAAGACCTACCCTCCAAACCAGGCAGCATCCTGGTAAATCTCCTTTGCACTTTTTCCAGCGGTTCCCCATCCTTCTTTTCGTGAGGTGACCAGAACTGCACACAATATTCCAAATGTGGTCTCATCAAGGTCCTGTACAGTTAGAGCATAACCCCACGGCTCTTAAACTCCAGCCCCCTGTTAATAAAAGCTAACACACTATCGGCCTTCTTCACTTGAGTGGCAACCTTTAGAGATCTGTGGATATGGACCCCAAGATCTCTCTGTTCCTCCACAGTCTTCAGAACCCTACCTTTGACCCTGTAATCCACATATAAATTAGTCCTACCAAAATGAATCACCTGACATTTATCAGGGTTAGACTCCATTTGCCATTTTTCAGCCGAGCTTTGCATTATTTCTATGTCTATTTGCAGCCTGCAACACCCCTCCACCTCATCCGCGACTCCACCAATCTTGGTGTCATCAGCAAATTTACTGATCCACCCTTCAGCCCCCTCCAAGTCATTCATAATAATCACAAAGAGCAGAGGACAAAGCACTGATCCCTGAGGCACTCTGCTAGCAACCTGCCTCCAATCCGAAAATTTTCCATCCACCACCACCCTCTGTCTTCGATCAGACAGCCAGTTACCTATCCAATCGGCCAACTTTCCCTCTATTGCACACCTACTCACTGTCATCATAAGCCGACCATAGGGGACCTTATCAAACGCCTTACTAAAATCCATGTATATGACGTCAACTGCACTACCTTCATCAACACACTTAGTTACCTCCTCAAAAAATTCAATCAAATTTGTGAGGCACGACTTGCCCTTCACGAATCCGTGCTGACTATCCCGGATTAATCCGCATCTTTCTAAGTGGTCGTAAATCCCATCCCTAAGGACCTTTTCCATCAATTTACCAACCACCGAAGTAAGACTAACTGGTCTATAATTACCAGGGTCGTTCCTATTCCCTTTCTTAAACAGAGGAACAACATTCACCACTCTCCAGTCCTCTGGCACCATCCCCGTGGACAGCGAGGACCCAAAGATCAAAGCGAAATGCTTTGCAATCTCATCCCGTGCCTCCCAAAGAATCCTAGGATATATTTCATCAGGCCCAGGGGACTTATCGACCTTCAGTTTATTCAAAACTGCCAGGACATCCTCCCTCCGAACATCTATTTCCTCCAGCCTATTAGCCTGTAACACCTTCTCTTCCTCAAAAACATGGCCCCTCTCCTTGGTGAACACTGACGAAAAGTATTCATTCATCACCACTCCTATCTCTACTGACTCCATACACAAGATCCCACGACTGTCCTTGACCGGCGCTAACCTCACCCTGGTCATTCTTTTATTGCTCACATAAGAGTAAAAAGCCTTAGGGTTTTCCTTGATCCGACCCGCCAAGGACTTCTCGTGTCCCCTCCTAGCTCTCCTAAGCCCCTTTTTCAGCTCATTCCTTGCTAACTTGTAACCCTCAATCGAGCCAACTGAACCTTGTTTCCTCATCCCTACATAAGCTTCCCTCTTCCTTTTCACAAGACATCCCACCTCTTTCGTGAACCATGGTTCCCTCACTCGGCCATTTCCTCCCTGCCTGACAGGGACATACCTATCATGGAAACCCAGTTTCTGTTCCTTGAAAAAGAACAAAGAACAATGAACAAAGAACAGTACAGCACAGGAAACAGGCCCTTCGGCCCTCCAAGCCTGTGCCGCTCCTTGGTCCAACTAGACCAATCGTTTGTATCCCTCCATTCCCAGGCTGCTCTTGTGACTATCCAGGTAAGTCTTAAACGATGTCAGCGTGCCTGCCTCCACCACCCTACTTGGCAGCGCATTCCAGGCCCCCACCACCCTCTGTGTAAAAAACGTCCCTCTGATATCTGAGTTATACTTCGCCCCTCTCACCTTGAGCCCGTCACCTCTGACATGGGAAAAAGCTTCCCACTGTTCACCCTATCTATACCCTTCATAATCTTGTACACCTCTATTAGATCTCCCCTCATTCTCCGTCTTTCCAAGGAGAACAACCCCAGTCTACCCAATCTCCCCTCATAGCTAAGACCCTCCATACCAGGCAACATCCTGGTAAACCTTCTCCGCACTCTCTCTAACGCCTCCACGTCCTTCTGGTAGTGCGGCGACCAGAACTGGACGCAGTACTCCAAATGTGGCCTAACCAGCGTTCTATACAGCTGCATCATCAGACTCCAGCTTTTATACTCTACACCCCGTCCTATAAAGGCAAGCATACCATATGCCTTCTTCACCACCTTCTCCATCTGTGTTGCCACCTTCAAGGATTTGTAGACTTGCACACCTAGGTCCCTCTGTGTTTCTATACTCCTGATGACTCTGCCATTTATTGTATAACTCCTCCCTACATTATTTCTTCCAAAATGCATCACTTCGCATTTATCCGGATTAAACTCCATCTGCCACCTCTCCGCCCAATTTTCCAGCCTATCTATATCCTGCTGTATTTCCCGACAATGCTCTTCGCTATCCGCAATTCCAGCCATCTTTGTGTCATCCGCAAACTTGCTGATTACACCAGTTAGACCTTCTTCCAAATCATTTATGTATATCACAAATAGCAGAGGCCCCAGTACAGAGCCCTGCGGAACACCACTGGTCACAGACCTCCAGCCGGAAAAAGACCCTTCCACCACTACCCTCTGTCTCCTATGGCCAAGCCAGTTCTCCACCCATCTAGCGACTTCTCCTTGTATCCCATGAGCCTTAACCTTCTTAACCAACCTGCCATGTGGGACTTTGTCAAATGCCTTACTGAAATCCACATAGACGACATCCACGGCCCTTCCTTCGTCAACCGTTTTTGTCACTTCCTCAAAAAACTCCACCAAATTTGGAGGCACGACTTCCCTCTTACAAAACCATGCTGTCTGTCACTAATGAGATTGTTCCGTTCTAAATGCACATACATCCTGTCTCTAAGAATCCTCTCCTACCACGGACGTCAAGCTCACCGACCTATAATTTCCTGGGTTATCCCTGCTACCCTTCTTAAACAACGGGACCACATTCGCTATCCTCCAATCCTCAGGGACCTCACCCGTGTCCAAAGAAGCGACAAAGATTTCCGTCAGAGGCCCAGCAATTTCATCTCTCGTCTCCCTGAGCAGTCGAGGATAGATGCCATCATGCCCTGGGGCTTTGTCAGTTTTAATGTTCCCTAAAAAACCTAACACTTCCTCTCTTGTAATGGAGATTTTCTCTAACGGGTCAACACCTCCCTCCGAGACACTCCCGGTTAACTCGCCCCTCTCCTTCGTGAATGCCGATGCAAAGTATTCATTTAGGATCTCCCCTATTCCCTTGGGTTCTAAGCATAATTCCCCTCCTTTGTCCCTGAGAGGTCCGATTTTCTCCCTGACAACTCTTTTGTTCCGAACGTATGAATAGAATGCCTTAGGATTCTCCTTAATCCTGCCTGCCAAGAACATCTCGTGACCTCTTTTTGCCCTTCTAACTTCCCGTTTTAGTTCTTTCCTACTCTCTCTGTATTCCTCCAGAGCTCCATCTGTTTTCAGTTGCCTGGACTTAACGTATGCCTCCCTTTTCATTTTAATCAGATCCTCAATTTCCCTGGTTATCCACGGCTCTCGAATCCTACCTTTCCTATCTTTCCTTTTTACAGGCACATGCCTATCCTGCAGCCTTATCAATAGTTCCTTAAAAGACTCCCTCATGCCAGACGCGGACTTACCCTCGAACATCCTCTCCCAGGAAAAGTTCCACTTTTCATCCGTGCCTTTCCCTGACAGTTTCTGTTCCCAACTTATGCCCCCTAATTCTTGCCTAATCGCATCATAATTACCTCTCCCCCAATTGTAAACCTTGCCCTGCCATACGGCCCTATCCCTCTCCATTGCAATAACAAAAGACACCGAATTGTGGTCACTATCTCCAAAGTATTCTCCCACAACCAAATCTAACACTTGGACCGGTTCATTTCCCATTACCAAATCCAATGTGGCCTCACCTCTTGTCGGCCTGTCCACATATTGTGTCAGGAAACCCTCCTGCACACACTGCACAAAAACTGCCCCATCTGAACTATTTGACCGACAAAGGTTCCAATCAATATTTGGAAAGTTAAAGTCCCCCATGACAACTACCCTGTGACCCCCACACATATCCACAATCTGCTTAGCAATTTCTTCCTCCACATCTCTATTACTATTTGGGGGCCTATAGGAAACTCCTAACAACGTGACCGCTCCTTTCCTATTTCTAACTTCAGCCCATATTACCTCAGTGTGCAGATCCCCCTCGAACTGCCTTTCCGCAGCCGTTAAACTATCCTTGATTAACAATGCCACTCCTCCACCTCTTTTACCAGCTTCCCTACACTTGCTGAAACATCTATAACCGGAACGTCCCACAACCATTCATGTCCTTGTTCTACCCACGTCTCCGTAATGGCCACAACATCGTAGTCCCAAGTAGCAATCCACGCCCCAAGTTCATCCACCTTGTTCCGGATGCTCCTTGCATTGAAGTAGACACACTTCAACCCACCTTCCTGTCTACCGGTACCCACCCTTGACCCTGATACTTTCCCCAATACCTCACCACCCTCAACACTGACTTCTGGACGACAACTCCTTTTCCCACTCCCCTGACAAATTAGTTTAAACCCCCCTGAAGAGCCGTATCAAATTTCCCTCCAAGGATATTGGTGCCCCTCTGGTTCAGGTGCACCCCGTCCTGTTTGTAGAGGTCCCACCTTCCCCAGAATGTGTTCCAATTATCCACGTATCTGAAACCCTCCCTCCTACACCATCCCTGTAACCACATGTTTAACTGCACTCTCTCCCTGTTCCTCAACTCGCTATCACGTGGCACCGGTAATGTACCAGAGATGACCACATGTTTTCTCTTGGCTCTCAGCTTCCAGCCCAGCTCCCGAAATTCCTGTTTTAAATCCCCGTTCCTTCTCTTACCTATGTTGTTGGTACCAATTTGTACCACGACTTGTGACTGTTTCCCCTCCCCCTTAAGATTCCGGAAAACACGGTCTGAGACGTCACGGACCTTGGCATCCGGTAGGCAACATACCATCCGTGAGTCTCTTTTGCTGCCACAGAACCTCCTATCTATCCCTCTAACTAACGAGTCCCCATTAACTATTGCCCTCCCGCTCTGCCCCTTACCCTCCCGAGCCACAGAGATGGGCACAGTGCTGGAGATCCTCTCACTGCGGCTCACCACTGGTATGTCATCCCCCTCAACCGTATCCAAAGCGGAATACTTGTTGCTAAGGGGAACGACCACAGGGGATCCCTGCACGGACTGCTTCCTCCCAGCCCCTCTCACCGTCACCCATCTATTTTCATTCCTCGGAGTAACTGTATCCCGAAACATTCTGTCTGTGGCCACCTCTGCGTCCCTAATGATCCTAAATTCATCCAACTCCAGCTCCAGTTCCCTAACACGGTGTTGGAGGAGCTGCAGATGGGTGCACTTCCCACAGGTGTAATCAGCAGGGACACTGTCGTCGTCCCTCACCTCAAACATAGTGCAAGAGGAACATAGCACTGCCTGCACACCCATCCCCTCTAGATATCTTGCCAGTACCAGGTAGAAACAGCAAAAATGAATTAACCTCACCCCTGCTCGCTCTGTGCCCCGAAGCCCTGTGAGCCAAAGCCCTTATAGCTCACACTCTGCTTCCACACACGCCCTGTGAGCCAATGCCCTCAGGGTTACGAGATGAGAGACACATCAAATGAGCCATGATCTTATGGACTGGATGACCAGGCTCGAGGGGCTGAATGATCTCCTGCAGGGACGTACGCTTGTCCTCCCCCTGCCCCCCTTCGCCCACCCCCACGACTGTCCTTCCAAGTGAATGTTTGATGGATGAGTGCAGGGGTAGAATCCTGTGTCTAATTGGTGCTGTATCTGACCTGAGAGAGATGTATAAACACAATGTAGAGTGAGGTGCATTCTGTATGCAATCGCTCATTCCACACAACCCCTCACTCCCAGCCCCCAAACCTCAACACCAATCTTCTTATCACTACCCACACAATTACATCACTAAATTCATTTTATTATCAATATATATCCAGGGAGATGTCTGACCTCAGTCCCACTGTCATTACCCACCAGGTGCATCACCGACTTCATTCTTAATATCCACAGACAAACTAATGCACCACTCACCTCACTCTCGCTGCTTAGTCCTTGTAACCTCCACATTACAACATCGATTAAGGACAACACAGCAAAAGTGTAACACAAACTGTCTCAAACACTGTCTGACACACATCTACTATCTTTATTTTAAATCCCGTCGGGTGCTTGTCATCATATGACACAGGTTTAAGGTGTGTGGGGAAAGTTTAGAGGAGATGTGCGATGCAGGTTTTTTACACAGAGGGTGGTGAATGTCTGGAACGCGCTGCCCGGGGAGGGGGTGGGAGCAGGTACAATAGCGGCATTTAAGGGGCAACTAGACAAGTACATGGATAGGATGGGAATGGAAGGATACGGACTCTGTATTGAACCGGTTGAAATAGCAGAGGTACTCAATCAATACTTTGCTTCAGTATTCACAGTGGAAAAGGATATTGGTCGTTGCAGTGCAGACTTGCAGTGGACTGAGAAGATTGAGCATGTGGGCATTAGGAAAGAGGATGTGTTGGAGCTGTTGAAAAGCACCAAGTCAGATAAATCACCGGGACCGGATGGGAGGTACCCCAGGTTACTGTGGGAGGCGAGGGAAGAGATTGCTGATCCTCTGGCAATTCTCTTTGCGTCGTCATTGGAGACAGGAGAGGTTCCGGAGGATTGGAGGATGGCGGATGTGGTTCCGTTATTCAAGAAAGGGAAAAGAGATAGCCCAGGAAATTATAGACCGGAGAGTCCAACCTCAGTGGTAGGTACGTTGATGGAGAAGATCCTGAGAGGCAGGATTTATGAACATTTGGAAAGGAATAGCATGATCAGAAGTAGCCAGCACGGCTTTGTCCGAGGCAGATCATGCCTTACGAGTCTGATTGAGTTTTTTGAAGATGTGACTAGACTCTTAGTTGGGGAAGAGGGGTAGATGTGGTTTATGTGGATTTCAGTAAGGCGTTTGATAAGGTGCCCCATGCAAGGGTTATGGAGAAAGTGAAGGGGCATGGGATAGAAGGGGACGTTGCTTTGTGGATTCAGAACTGGCTTGCCCACAGAAGGCAAAGAGTGGTTGTGGTTGGGTCTTTTTCAGAGTGGAGGTCGCTCATCAGTGGGGTGCCCCAGGGATCTGCTCTGGGACCCTTGCTCTTTGTGATTTTTATAAATGACCTGGATGAAGAAGTGGAAGGATGGGTTGGCAGGTTTGCTGATGACACAAAATTTGGAGGTGTTGTGGATAGTGCAGAGGGATGTCAGCAGTTGCAACGAGACATAGATAAGATGCAAGAGTGGGTGGAGAAGTGGCAGATGGACTTCAACCCAGATAAGTGTGTGATGGTTCATTTTGGCAGGTCAAATAGGATGGAAGAATATAATATTGAGGGTAAGACGCTTGGCAGTGTGGAAGAACAGAGGGATCTTGGGGTCCGGGGTCATAGGACGCTCAAAGCAGCTTCGCAGGTAGAGGCAGTGGTTAAGAAGGCGTATGGAATACTGGCCTTCATCAATAGAGGAATTGAGTTCCGAAATCGAGAGATAATGCTGCAGCTGTATAGGATCCTGGTCAGACCCCACCTGGAGTACTGTGCCCAGTTCTGGTCACATCATTACAGAAAGGATGTGGAAGCCATAGAACGGGTGCAGAGGAGATTTACAAGGATGTTGCTGGGATTAAGTGGTCTGCCTTATGAGGATAGTTTGAGAGAGCTAGGTCTATTCTCCTTGGAGAGGCGAAGGATGAGAGGTGACCAGATAGAGGTGTATAAGATGTTGAGAGGTATTGACAGAGTGGATTCTCAGAGGCTTTTACCCAGGGCTGAAATGGTTGTCACGAGAGGCCACAGGTTTAGGGTGCTGGGCGTAGGTACAGAGGAGATGTTAGGGGTAAGTCTTTCACTCAGAGGGTGGTGGGTGCGTGGAATCGACTGCCGGTAGTGGTGGTGGAAGCGGATTCGATTGATTCTTTTAAGAGGCTTTTGGATAGGTTCATGGAGGTTAGTGAGATAGAGGGATATAGATGAGCCTAGAAGGTAAGGAAATCGTTCGGCGCAACTTGTGGGCCGAAGGGCCTGTTTGTGCTGTCGCTTTTCTATGTTCTATGTTCTAAGGAAACGTAAGAGTGCAGAATGTAATGTTACAGTCATAGCTAGGGTGCCGAGAAAGATCAACTTGATGCAAGTTAAGTCCATTCAAAAGTCCGATGGCAGCAGGGAAGAAGCTGTTCTTGTGTCGGTTGGTACGTGAGATCAGAATTTTGTATATTTTTCCTGATGAAGAAAGTGGTAGAGAGAATGTCCGGGGTGCGTGGGGTCCTGAATTATGGTGGCTGCTTTGCCGAGGCAGCGGGAAGTGTAGACAGAGTCAGTGGATGGGTGGCTGGTTTGAGTGATGGATTGGGCTACATTCATGACCTTTTGTAGTTTCTTGCAGTCTTGGGCAGAGCAGGAGTCATACCAAGCTGTGATACAGCCCGAAAGAATGCTTTCTATGGTTCATCTGTAAACGTTGGTGAGAATCATAGCTGACATTCCAAATGTCCTTAGTCTTCTGAGAAAGTAGAGGCGTTGGTGGGCTTTCCTAACTATATTGTTGGCACGGGGGAACCAGGACATGTCTGATAGTGATCTGGACACCTAAAAACATGAAGCTCTCGACTCTTTCCACTTCGATGGATGGATGTCAGAGCCAGCAGAACGTCACCATTAAGGCACGCTGCTTGGCTTTTCTTTGGTACTGGGATGATGGTCGTCTTCTTGAAGCAGATAGGGAACTCCGATTGTTGTAAAGAAAGCTGAAGATGATTATAAATACCCCCGCCAGCTGATCCGCGCAGTGTGTGAGTGTTCATCCTTGTACCTCATCCGGGCCAGTCGCTGTCCATGGGTTGACTTTCGAGTCGGCTGTTCTGACATCTGCAATTGTGACCTCAGATACAGCTGCATCCGAGGCTTCTGGGGTGGAGGGCATGCTCATGCTGACCTCATGCTCAACACGGACACAGTGTGCATTGAACTGATTAGAAATGGGTTTGGTGAAGCCAGCGATTTTACACACCTTCATCTTGTAGCCTTCTATGTCTTGCAGACCTTGGCATAGCCGGTGGGGGTCCGTCTGGCTATCATGGGGCACTAGGTTGGTCTGAAACTGTATTTTTGCATCTTTGATGGATCTGTGTAGATCATCTCTGGCTGTC
Source organism: Mustelus asterias (assembly GCF_964213995.1). Lineage (NCBI taxonomy): Eukaryota > Metazoa > Chordata > Chondrichthyes > Carcharhiniformes > Triakidae > Mustelus > Mustelus asterias. Next base: position 101,976 of record NW_027590814.1, read on the forward strand.
TTGTAGAGGTCAGGGTCGTCTAACTTGAATGCCTCAGACCTGGACTTCAGAAAGCAGTGGATATCCCTGATCATCCATGGTTTCCGGTTGGGAAACACACGCAATATCTTCTTGGGCACAGAGTCTCCTACACACTTCCTAATGATGTCAGTTACTGTAGTGGCGTACTCGCTCAGGTTGTTCGTGGAGTTTTTAAATACTGACCAGTCCCCTGACTCTAAGCAGTCACGTAGGAGATCTTTCGATTCCTCAGACCAACATTGCATGACATTATTGAATGGATCATCCCGCTTTAGCCTTTGTGTGTCAGCCTGTCGCAGGAGCACAGTCTTGTGGTCTGATTTGTCTCACTCTCTCTTACCCCAGTTGTGTCTTTCCTGATGCAGACGCTCAAAGAACAAAGGCAAAGAAATGGACAGCACAGGAATAGGCCCTTCGACCCTCTCCAAACCTGTCCTGATCATGGTGCCCTATTTTAAAATAAAACCTGCTGCGCTTACTCGGTCAGTATCCCTCTTACCTCCTATTAATGCATCAATCCAGATGCCTCTTAAAAGTTGCTAATGTGCCTGATTCCACCACCTCCCCTGGCAGCGCATTCCAGGCACCGACACTCTCCTTGTGGAAAACATCCCCCGCACATCTCCCTTAATATTTCATCCTGCCATCTTGAACCTGTGCCTCCTTGTAACTGAACCTTCCACCCTCGGAGAAAACCCTCTGACTATCCATCCTGTCTGTGCCTCCCACAATTTTGTAGACCTCTATCAGGTCTCCCCTCAGCCTTCATCTTTCCAGTGAAAACAATCCTGATTTATTCAACCTCTCCTCATAGCCAGCGGAGCTGACTTCTCTCTAAGTTAAGTTACTGTTATAAACACCATTCCTCTCACAATAACTGCTTCCCCCATCATCACGCCCTCACTCCCGCCCCATCTATCCTTCTGTCTTCCTCTGTTTCACATTCACTCGCTCAGAGTCTTCCTCTCTCACTCTTATCCATTCATTTTCCCAGCCTCGCACCCTTTCTAGATTCAGCCCATCCCACAAGCCGTCCCTCTCTCTCGTGCTCATCTCTCTCCTTCCACATCTGGGCACGTTTCTGAACACTGTATCAGATGTGGGTCCAGTGTCATTTGGAGCCTGTGCATTGCTGGTCACAGTTAAATCTGTTATTTTACTGCTCTAAGAGGTGATGTGATTTTATCTGCTGCAGGGCCTGAATTTTCTGAGATGTCCCATTGTTTCTGAATATTTTCTCAGTTTGAGAAGCTGCAGTAGATTTCGGGATAAAAAACACATTTCTTTGCAGACTAAATAGTTGCAAATTATTGATCAACAGAATTTTGCAATTGATGCTAAACTCTAACCCACTGAAATCACATCACAGAATGTCCACAGTTAAAGATCACACAGAGAGACACAGTAACAATTGGGACGCAATTACTGAAATGTCATGTCCAGGAACAGATATCACTGAAACTATCTGAGATCTAGAGGTGGGACTGATGGTGTTTGAGTGGACAGCATCTTTCCACTTGTTATTAGTTGATAAATGTGATGAACAGAATCCAGTGTTTGGAAAGAAGTCAATACTAAAAATAAATATTTTCCATCACTGAACTCAATGTTGTTATCTGTTTGTTCATATATTTAAAAAAAACTTCAAAACAGGTTGCTGCCACAATTTCCCTAAGGTGACTTTACAGTGTATAAATTAAAGGCTTTGGGAATATATAACGTCAGATGTTAAAGTCAGAGAGACTGCCAGCAGCTCGAAGGGACACATCACTTCACAGTGAAAATGCTGGCTCCAGTTGAGATAGCTGAGAGAATAATCTACCCAATCATCGCCATTATTGGTGTTCCCGGTGAGTGACTCTAACCATTGAGGTTGTGTAAATCTGTGTGTGAACGGCTCTCTGATTCTAAACTCTGAGTGAAAATGCTCCGTGCTGATCTCGTGGTCACTGTTAGAAAGACACCAGGTCAACGATGTAATTTACTGAAATCAAATGGCTTGAAATATCTCTGTGGTTTTAATCCATTTCATCAACTGACAATGAGCCTCTGTATGTTATTCACGGGCTCACTACTCAATGAAGTTAATGTATTGAGGAGTGAACTACTCAATCTTATCTATTGTAAGATTGGACCTCAGTGAAGGTGATCTCTCTGAAATAATGTTCAGTGGGAGTAAGAATATAATGGAAATTTGAGTGTGGGTCACTAACCAGAGTGGAATACCTGACACCAGTGAACAAGTATTGCAGGGTATATTTGTCAGTGTAAAATTGTACTGATTGTGGTTCTTTCACCTGAGTGGAATATCTGATCGAAGTCTCCATTAATATCTGGCACCAACTGTCCAAGTAGAATTGTATTGTGTTTAGAAAAAAGAATTGCAATGAAATAAGTTGTTTCAATGTTAAATATATCCTATTTTAATTTGGTGAGTGAGATGTCCATTCTATGGAGCTGCCTCAGTCTTTTATCTTTGGAATATGTTGAAAACAGGAAGAGTTTGGCTTTGTTTGGTGGTCAGTGGATGATGTGAAATTTCTCCATACCTCGGCTTTGTATTGAAAAGAAAGAGGTTTAGCGACTTCCTGATATTTAAACAAACCAATTACAAACCGTGCAGTATTCAGGGATTGTCAAACATTTTGTGAATTGTTCACATTTCCATTGATCTATAAATGAACTCCAATGGTTTTTTTTCTGGGTTGTTGTGGTTCTGTCTCAACTGTGTTGATTCTGAAAGCGATTTGTGAATCTGATCACCTGAAGCCCTGAACTCCTCGAAAACATTCAGATACTTGATTTCTACAGAGTGATTGGGAAACATATTGTTCTGATCAGAATGAAGAACCTGACACTGAGCTGTGCTGAAATTAATTTCCAATTCCAATACCCAATTTGCAAGTTTATAATTTATTATTAATGTGTTATTGTGTTGAGTTGTATTCTTCCACTCTGCTCATTCTCATTCTCAGTTTGGATTGGTTGGTAAATTTTGGAATTCTAATTTTGCTTCCCTATTCAATGTTGTTGATGTAAATGGTGAAGGAAAGTGATCCCAGCGCTGATCCTTGTGGAAAACCACTTCCCACCTTCCAGCAATCAGAGTAAATCCCTTTAACTCCCACTGCCTGTGTTGTGTCTTTGTAACCAGCTTCTAGTCATTCTGCTGCTGGTCCTCTAACTCCACTTGCTCTGAGTTGACTGAAGTCTGTTAACTTACTGAAGGTATCTAGAAACGCCATGTGTCGGACATCGACCATATCATTCCTGATAATTGTGAAAATTATTCAATGAAATCTGTCAAGATGATCTTAATTTAGTTCATTTATTTTTTTATGTTGAGGTTGTGACTGGACAACTGCTCTTAGGATTTTTTAAAATTTAATTTCTGTTTAAACTCAAGAAAGAACATCAACCTTATATTGTTTTCCATTCCAGTGGGTAACTTCTGGTGATCAGCAGCTTAAGAAGGCAGACATGACAATTTTCTTTATTAGCTGATGTGGAGAAGATAGGAGCAGGGAGGTCATGATGGAGATGTATGAAACACTCATTTGTCTTCAGCTCGAGGACTGTGAGGAGTTCTGGGGGCCTCACTAGACGAGGATGTGATTGCTCTGGAAGGAACGCAAAGGAGATTCACCAGGATGTTGCCTGGGCAGCAGTGTTTCTGCAGTGAAGACAGGCTGGTTAGGCTGGGGTTGCTTTCCACAGAACAGTGAAGGCGGAGCGCGGACATCATTGAGGTGTTCAAAATTATGAGGGACAAAGATAGGATAGTTAAGAAGAAACTTATTCCCCTGAGCAGAGGGGTCAATGTCCAAGGTGTGTAGAGTAAGGTCAGCAGCAGGAGGGTTAGAGGGTTTCTGAGGAAAATAAAATGTTCCTGTGTCATTTCGGAATTGCTGCTGGTCATCCTGCACAGCAAGATCCCACAATCACACTGCAATGTGGGAGAAGCCAGATTTAAAACACAATTGTAGGTGTGAATTGGGGAAAAGCTAAAACACATCATCACAGATTCACCCTCAGTAACACAATCGCTGTTTACAAATCCATCCTTTTGTGAGGAGCAAGGGATTGATTAAGGAAAGAAAAATAGTGTATGAAAGTAATCTACCGTGGAACATGACAACTGACTTCAAAAAATATCTATCGGTATGTAAAGAGAAACAGATTGACAAACAAGGAGCTTTGCAGTCAGAAATGGGAGATCCCACAACGGGGAACAAAGTAATAGCTGAGGAATTAAATTGTACATTGCTTCGATCTTCAGAAAGGAAGACATGAATCATGTGCCAAAAGTTCTGAGAGGAACAAGTTTTAGAGAGAAGCTGAAGGAAATTTGAATTTGTAGAGAAATGGTTTTGGGGAAAATGATGGGATTGAGGGTGGATAAATCTCCAGGTCCTGATAATCTTCATCCCAGAGTACTTAAGGAAGTCTTCCTGGGAATAAGAGGTCCAATGGTGGTTATTTTCCTATTTTATTGGACTCTGGGCTGGTTCCTACAGATTGGAGGGTAGCTAATCCAAGCCCGGTATTCAGACAGGACTGGAGAGAGAAAACAGTGAACTATAGACCAGTGAGCCTAACGTCGGTGCTGGGGAAGTTGCAAGAGTCAAATTTCAAGAATTTGATAACTCGGTATTTGGAAGGCAGCGCCATAATCAGACAAAGGCAGCATGGATTTACTAAAGGGAAATCATGATTGGAATATCTTGGAATTGTTTGAGGGTGGAACTAGTAGAGTTGACCGAGGGGAACCAGTTGATGTGGTTTATTTAGTCTCCCAGATGGGTTACTGAATGCATCATCTCCAAATTTGCAGATGGTACAAAGCTGGGTGGGAGGGTGAACTGTGAGGAGGATGCAGAGAATATTCAGCGTGATTTGGACAGGCTCTGGGTGTGGTCATACGCATGGCAGATGCAGTTTAATGTGGATCACTTTGAGGATATCGACTCTGGTAGGAATATTAGGAAGACAAGTTATTATTGAATGGGTGTAAATTGAGGGAGGTGGATTCTCATCAAAACCTTGGTCTCCTCGTCCATCATTCACTGCACGGAACCAGGCAGGTACAGCAGGCAGGAATGGAGCTAAATGGTCTGTAAGCTTTCATAGCGAGATGATTCCTATTGAGGGATAGGGATGAGCTGCTGCAATTTATATAGGATTGGAGAGGCCACACCTGGAGATTTTTGGACAGTTTTGGTGTCCTTATCTGAGGAAGGATGTCCTTGCTATAGAGGAAGTACAGCGACGGTTTACCAGGCTAATTCCTGGGATGGCAGGTCTGTCAGATGAGGAGAGATTAGATTGGTTAGGATTACATTCAATAGAAATTTATAGAGTGAGAGGGGACCTCATAGAAACGTATTAAATTCTAACAGAATGAGGCAGGGTCGATTCAGAAAGAATGTTACCAATGGTGGGGGAGTCGAGAACTCGGGGTCATAGTTTTAGGATTAGGGACAAACCTTTTGGAGCTGAGGTGGGGAGAAATTTATTCAGTCAGAGGGTGGTGAATGTGTGGGATTCACTACCACCGAATGTTGTTAAGACAAATGCATTCAGAATAGTGAGAGGGGATCTCATAGAAACTTATAAAATTCAAACAGGATTCGAACGGGTCGATTCAGAAAGAAAGTTACCAATGGTGGGGGAGTCCACAACACGCTGTCTGGTTTGATGATAAGGGAAAACCTTTTTAGAACTGAGGGGAGGTGAAATTTCTTCAGTCAGAGGGTGGTGAATGTGTGGAATTCACAGGCATTCTGTGACTTCAAAAATAAATTAGATATAGCTCTCGGGGCTAAAGGGATAAAAGGATTTGGGGTCAGGGTGAATCAACTTATTAAATTTGATGATCAGCCACAATAATAATGAATGGCGGCGCAGGCTCCTACTCACGCTTCTAGTTTATATGTTTCAATGACTGGTTTATATGTTTCAATGACTAGTTTATATGTTTCAATCTACCGTGAGGGACTTTGTCAAACGCTTTACTAAAGTCCATAAAGACAAAATCCACGGCCCTTCCCTCGTCAACCATTCAAGTAACATCTTCAGAAAACTCCACCAGGTTAGTGAGGCATGACCTCCCTCTCACAAAACCATGCTGACTATCGTTAATGAGTCTATTCTTTTCTAAATGCGCATACATCCTATCTCTAAGAATCCTCTCCAACAACTTCCCGACCACGGACGTCAAGCTCGCCGGCCTATAATTTCCCGGGTAATCCTTCCTACCCTCCTTAAATAACGGGACCACATTAGCTATCCTCCAATCCTCTGGGACCTCACCTGTGTCCAATGACGAGACAAAGATTTGCGTCAGAGGCCCAGCGATTTCATCTCTCGTTTCCCTGAGCAGCCTTGGATAAATTCCTTCAGGCCCTGGGGATTTGTCAGTCTTTATATTCCCTAAAAAACCTAACACTTCCTCCCTTGTAATGGAGATTTTCGCTGACGGGTCAACACTCCCCTCCGAGACACTCCCAGTCAACACATCCCTCTCCTTTGTGAATACCGACGCAAAGTATTCATTTAGGATCTCCCCTACTTCTTTGGGCTCGATGCATAATTCCCCACTTTTGTCCCTGAGAGGTCCGATTTTTTCCCTGACAACCCTTTTGTTCCCAACGTATGAATAAAATTCTCCTTGAGATTCTCCTTAATCCTGTCTGCCAAGGACATTTCGTGACCCCTTTTTGCCCTTCTAATTCCTCGTTTGAGTTCTTTCCTACTTTCTTTGTATTCCTCCAGAGCTCCCTCAGTGTTTAGCTGCCTGGGGACATTGGTCATTGGGGACTCCATTGTTAAAGGGACGGATAGGAGATTCTGCGGGAATGAGAGAGACTCGCGGTCGATGTGTTGCCTCCCAGAAGCCAGAGTCCATGATGTCTCGGATCGTGTTTTCGAAATCCTTAAGAGGGAGAGGGACCAGCCCCAAGTTGTTGTTCACATAGGCACTCAAGACATCGGTAGGAAAAGGGATGGGGATGTAAGGCAGATGTTCAGGGAGTTAGGATGGAAGCTTCTGGCTAGAACAAACAGACTTGTTATCTCTGGTTTGTTACCCGTGCCACGTGAGAGTGAGGAGAGGAATAGGGAGAGAGAGCAGTTGAACACGTGGCTACAGGGATGGTGCAGGAGGGAGGGTTTCAGATAAATGGACCATTGGGGCTCTTTCTGGGGTAGGTGGAACCTCTACAAAAATGATGGTCTGCACCAATACCTTCGGGGGGAAAATTTGCTAATGCTCTTCGGACGGGGTTAAACTAATTCAGCAGGGGGGTGGGTACCTGAACTGTAGCTCTGGTGTACAGGAGGTTGAGAGTAGTGAGGTCATGGATGAGGTGTCAGGGTCGCAGGAGTGCACTGGCAGGCAGGAAGGTGGTTTGAGCGCCAGGAGCATCCGGAATAAGGTGGGTGAGCTTGCAGCATGGGTTGGTACCTGGGATTTCGATGTTGTGGCCATCTCGGAGACATGGATAGAGGAGGGACAAGAATGGTTGTTGCAGGTTCCAGGGTTTAGATGTTTCAGTAAGTGCAGGGAAGGTGGTAAAAGAGGGGGATTTGTGGCGTTGTTTGTCAAGGACAGTATTACGGTGGCAGAAAGGACATTTGATGAAGACTCGTCTACTGAGGTAGTTTGGGCTGAGGTTAGAAACAGGAAAGGAGAGTTCATCCTGTTGGGAGTATTTTATAGACCTCCGAAAAGTTCCAGAGATATAAAGGAAAGGATTGCAAAGATGATTCTGGATAGGAGTGAAAGTAACAGGGTAGTTGTTATGGGGGACTTTAACTTTACAAATATTGACTGGAAAAGCTAAAGTTCGAGTGCTTTAGAGGGTTCAGTTTTTGTCCAATGTGTGCAGGAGGGTTTCCTGTCACAGTATGTAGATGGGCCAACAAGAGGCGAGGCCACATTGGATTTGGTACTGGGTAATGTACCAGACCAGGTGTTAGATTTGGAGGTAGGTGAGCACTTTGGTGACAGTGACCACAATTCGATTACGTTTACCTTAGCAATGGAAAGGAATAGGTATATACCGAAGGGCAAGAGTTATAGCTGGGGGAAAGGGAATTATGATTCGATTAGGCGAGATTTAGCTGGCATAGGTTGGGGACGGAAACTGCAGGGGATGGGCACAATTGTAATGTGGAGCTTGTTTAAGGAACAGCTACTACGTATCCTTGATAAATATGTACCTGTCAGGCAGGGAGGAAGCAGACGTGTGAGGGAACTGTGGTTTACTAAAGAGGTTGAATCTCTTGTGAAGAGGAAGAAGGAGACTGATGTTTAGTTGAAACATGAAGGCTCAGTTAGGGTGCTTGAGAGTTACAAGTTAGCCAGGAAGGACCTAAAAAAAGAGTTAAGAAGAAGCAGGAGGGGACATGAGTAGTCTTTGGCAGGTCGGATCGAGGAAAACCCTCAAGCTTTCCATAGGTATATCAGGAGTAATATAATGACTAGGGTAAGATTAGGGCCAGTCAAGGACAGGAGTGGGAAGTTGTGCGTGGAGTCTGGAGAGATAGGAGAGGCACTAAATGAATATTTTTCATCGGTATTCACACAGGAGAGGGACAGTGTTGTCGAGGGGAGCACTGAGATGCAGGCTGTTGGACTGGATGGGATTGAGGTTCATAAGGAGGAGGTGTTAACAATTCTGGAAAGGGGAAAAATAGATAAGTCCCCTGGGCCGGGTGGGATTTATCCTAGGATTCTCTGGGAGGCGAGAGAGGAGATTGCAGAGCCTTTGGCTTTGATCTTTGGGTCGTCATTGTCTACAGGAACAGTGCCAGAAGACTGGAGGATAGCAAATGTTGTCCCCTTGTTCAAGAAGGGGAGTAGGGACAACCCTGGTAATTATAGACCGGTGAGCCTTACTTCTGCTGTGGGCAACGTTTTGGAAAGGTTCATAAGAGATAGGATTGAGAATCATCGAGAAAGGAATAATTTGATTAGAGATAGTCAGCACGGTTTTGTGAAGGGTAGATCGTGCCTCACAAACCTTATTGAGTTCTTTGAGAAGGTGACCAAAGAGGTGGATGAGGGTAAAGCGGTTGATGTGGTGTATATGGATTTCAGCAAAGTGTTTGATAAGGTTCCCCATGGTCAGCTATTGCAGAAAATACGGAGGCATGGGATTGAGGGTGATTTAGTGGTTTGGATCAGGAATTGGCTAGCTGTAAGAAAACAGAGGGTGGTGGTTGATGGGAAATGTTCATCCTGGAGTTCAGTTACTGGTGGTGTACCGCAAGGATCTGTTTTGGGGCCACTGCTGTTTGTCATTTTTACAAATGACCTGGATGAGGGCGTAGAAGGATGGTTTAGTAAATTTGCGGATGACACTAAAGCCGGTGGAGTTGAAGACAGTGCGGAGGGAAGTGGCAGGTTACAGAGGGACATAGATAAGCTGCAGAGCTGGGCTGAGAGGTGGGAAATGGAGTTTAATGCGGAAAAGTGTGAGGTGATTCACTTTGGAAGGAGAAGCAAGAGTACAGAGTACTGGGCTAATGGTAAGATACTTGGTAGTGTGGACTTAGCAACACTAAGCAGTAACTTTCCAGGAATGAACATCTAAAGTTCTTTGTAATTAATAAAATCACTGTTCTAAGGTTTAATGGGGATTGACTTTATTTTACTTGGGATCTGGGTGTCCATGCGCATAGATCCCTGAAAGTTGGCACCCAGGTTGATAGGGTTGTTAAGAATGCGTAAGGTGTGTTCGCTTTTATTGGTCGAGGGATTGAGTTTCGGAGCCAGGAGGTCATGTTGCAGCTGTACAAAACTCTGGTGACGCCGCATTTGGAGTATTGCGTACAGTTCTGGTCACCGCATTATAGGAAAGATGTGGAAGCGTTGGAAAGAGTGCAGAGGAGATTTACCAGGATGTTGCCTGGTATGGTGGGAAGTTCGTATGAGGAAAGGCTGAGGGACTTGAGGTTGTTTTCGTTAGAGAGAAGAAGGTTAAGAGGTGAGTTAATAGAGGCATATAAGATGATCAGATGATGAGATAGGGTGGATAGTGAGAGCCTTTTTCCTCAGATGGTGTTGGCTAGCACGAGGGGACATAGCTTTAAATTGAGGGGTGAAAGATATAGGACACATGTTAGAGGTAGGTTCTTTACTCAGAGAGTAGTAAGGGCGTGGAATGCCCTGCCTGCAGCAGTAGTGGACTCGTCAACATTAAGAGCATTCAAATGGTTATTGGATAAACATATGGATGATATTGGAATAGTGTAGGTTAGAGGGGCTTTAGATTGGTTTCACTGGTCGGCGCAACATCGAGGGCCGAAGGGCCTGTACTGCGCTGTAATGTTCAATGTTCTCTGTTCTCGCAACACAACATCCCCCTTTTCCTTTCACCCCACACCCCCCTTTCCCTCTCCCCCCACACTCCCCTTTCCCTCTCCCCCTCACACCCCCCTTTCCCTCTCACCCCACACCCCCCTTTCCCTCTCCCCCCACACCCCCCTTTCCCTCTCCCCCCACAACCCCCTTTCCCTCTCTCCCCCACACCCCCCTTTCCCTCTCCCCCCACACCCCCCTTTCCCTCTCCCCCCCCACACCCCCCTTTCCCTCTCCCCCCGACACCCCCATTCCCTTTCACCCCCACACCCCCCTTTCCCTCTCATGTCAACATCCTTCTTTCCCTTCACATAACGACTCCACCTTGACACACCCCTGTCACACTCCAACCCCTACACACCTCCCGCTCGAGGAAATGATGCAGTGTGAAGGGACATGGGGACAATGGACACATTTGTAAAGGAGTGGATCGCGAGTATCTGAAACGTAGAGTCTGATCATCAGCCGGAAGCAGATTCAATCCAGACTTTCAAGCGGAAATGGGAAGCTGAAGGGTAAATATGTTCAAGGTTACGAGATGAGAGACACATCAAATGAGCCATGATCTTATGGACTGGATGACCAGTCTCGAGGGGCTGAATGATCTCCTGCAGGGACGTACGCTTGTCCGCCCCCTCCCCCCCTTCGCCCACCCCCACGACTGTCCTTCCAAGTGAATGTTTGATGGATGAGTGCAGGGGTAGAATCCTGTGTCTAATTGGTGCTGTATCTGACCTGAGAGAGATGTGTAAACACAGTGTAGAGTGAGGTGCATTCTGTATGCAATCGCTCATTCCACACAACCCCTCACTCCCAGCCCCCAAACCTCAACACCAATCTTCTTATCACTACCCACACAATTACATCACTAAATTCATTTTATTATCAATATATATCCAGGTAGATGCCTGACCTCAGTCCCACTGTCATTACCCACCAGGTGCATCACCGACTTCATTCTTAATATCCACAGACAAACCAATGCACCACTCACCTCACTCTCGCTGCTTAGTCCTTGTAACCTCCACATGACAACATCGATTAAGTACAACACAGCAAAGGTGTTACACAAACCGTCTCAAACACTGACTGACACACATCTAATATCTTTATTTTAAATCCCGTCGGGTACTTGTCATCATATGACACAGGTTTAAGGTGTGTGGGGGAAAGTTTAGAGGAGATGTGCGATGCAGGTTTTTTACACAGACGGTGGTGAATGTCTGGAACGCGCTGCCCAGGGAGCTGGTGGGAGCAGGTACAATAGCGGCATTTAAGGGGCAACTAGACAAGTACATGGATAGGATGGGAATGGAAGGATACGGACTCTGTATTGAACCGGTTGAAATAGCAGAGGTACTCAATCAATACTTTGCTTCAGTATTCACAGTGGAAAAGGATCTTGGTAGTTGCAGTGCAGACTTGCAGTGGACTGAGAAGATTGAGCATGTGGGCATTAGGAAAGAGGATGTGTTGGAGCTGTTGAAAAGCACCAAGTCAGATAAATCGCCGGGACCGGATGGGAGGTACCCCAGGTTACTGTGGGAGGCGAGGGAAGAGATTGCTGATCCTCTGGCAATTCACCTTGCGTCGTCAATGGAGACAGGAGAGGTTCCGGAGGATTGGAGGATGGCGGATGTGGTTCCGTTATTCAAGAAAGGGAAAAGAGATAGCCCAGGAAATTATAGACCGGTGAGTCTAACCTCAGTGGTAGGTAAGTTGATGGAGAAGATCCTGAGAGGTAGGATTTATGAACATTTGGAAAGGAATAGTATGATCAGAAGTAGCCAGCACGGCTTTGTCCGAGGCAGATCATGCCTTACGAGTCTGATTGAGTTTTTTGAACATGTGACTAGACTCTTAGACGGTGAAGAGCGGTAGATGTGGTTTATGTGGATTTCAGTAAGGCGTTTGATAAGGTGCCCCATGCAAGGGTTATGGAGAAAGTGAAGGGGCATGGGATAGAAGGGGACATTGCTTTGTGGATTCAGAACTGGCTTGCCCACAGAAGGCAAAGAGTGGTTGTAGATGGGTCTTTTTCAGAGTGGAGGTCGCTCATCAGTGGGGTGCCCCAGGGATCTGTTCTGGGACCCTTGCTCTTTGTGATTTTTATAAATGACCTGGATGAGGAAGTGGAAGGATGGGTTGGCAAGTTTGCTGATGACACAAAATTTGGAGGTGTTGTGGATAGTGTAGAGGGATGTCAGCAGTTGCAACGAGACATAGATAAGATGCAAGAGTGAGTGGAGAAGTGGCAGATGGACTTCAACCCAGATAAGTGTGTGATGGTTCATTTTGGCAGGTCGAATAGGATGGAAGAATATAATATTGAGGGTAAGACGCTTGGCAGTGTGGAGGAACAGAGGGATCTTGGGGTCTGGGTTCATAGGATGCTCAAAGCAGCTTCGCAGGTAGAGGCTGTTGTTAAGAAGGCGTATGGAATACTGGCCTTCATCAATAGAGGAATTGAGTTCAGAAATCGGGAGATAATGCTGCAGCTGTATAGGATCCTGGTCAGACCCCACCTGGAGTACTGTGCCCAGTTCTGGTCGCCTCATTACAGAAAGGGTGTGTAAGCCATAGAACGGGTGCAGAGGAGATTTACGAGGATGTTGCTGGGATTAAGTGGTCTGCCTGATGAGGATAGGTTGAGAGAGCTAGGTCTATTCTCCTTGGAGAGGCGAAGGATGAGAGGTGACCAGATAGAGGTGTATAAGATGTTGAGAGGTATTGACAGAGTGGATTCTCAGAGGCTTTTACCCAGGGCTGAAATGGTTGTCACGAGAGGCCACAGGTTTAGGGTGCTGGGGAGTAGGTACAGACGAGATGTTAGGGGTAAGTTTTTCACTCAGAGGGTGGTGGATGCGTGGAATCGACTGCCGTCAGTGGTGGTGGAAGCGGATTCGATTGATTCTTTTAAGAGACTTTTGGATAGGTTCATGGAGGTTAGTAAGATAGAGGGTTATAGATGAGCCTAGAAGGTAAGGAAATCGTTCGGCGCAACTTGTGGGCCGAAGGGCCTGTTTCTCCTGTCGCTTTTCTATGTTCTATGTTCTAAGGAAACGTAAGAGTGCAGAATGTAGTGTTACAGTCATTGCTAGGGTGCCGAGAAAGATCAACTTGATGCAAGTTCAGTCCATTCAAAAGTCTGATGGCAGCAGGGAAGAAGCTGTTCTTGTGTCAGTTGGTACATGAGATCAGACTTTTGTATATTTTTCCTAATGAAGAAGGTGGAAGAGAGAATGTCCGGGGTGCGTGGGGCCCTGAATTATGGTGGCTGCTTTGCCGAGGTAGCGGGAAGTGTAGACAGAGTCAATGGATGGGTGGTTGGTTTGAGTGATGGATTGGGCTACATTCATGACCTTTTGTAGTTTCTTGCAGTCTTGGGCAGAGCAGGAGTCATACCAAGCTGTGATACAGCCTGAAAGAATGCTTTCTATGGTTCATCTGTAAACGTTGGTGAGAATCGGAGCTGACATTCCAAATGTCCTTAGTCTTCTGAGAAAGTAGAGGCGTTGGTGGGCTTTCCTAACTATATTGTTGGCACGGGGGGACCAGGACATGTCTGATAGTGATCTGGACACCTAAAAACATGAAGCTCTCGACCCTTTCCACTTCGATGGATGGATGTCAGAGCCAGCAGAACGTCACCATTAAGGCACGCTGCTTGGCTTTTCTTTGGTCCTGGGATGATGGTCGTCTTCTTGAAGCAGATAGGGAACTCAGATTGTTGTAAAGAAAGCTGAAGATGATTGTAAAGACCCCCGCCAGCTGATCCGCGCAGTACGTGAGTGTTCGTCTGTGTACCTCATCCGGGCCAGTCGCTGTCCATGGGTTGACTTTCGAGTCGGCTGTTCTGACATCTGCAATTGTGACCTCAGATACAGCTGCATCCGAGGCTTCTGGGGTGGAGGGCATGCTCATGCTGTCCTCATGCTCAACACGGACATAGTGTGCATTGAACTGATTAGAAATGGGTTTGGTGAAGCCAGCGATTTTACACACCTTCATCTTGTAGCCTGCTATGTCTTGCAGACCTTGGCACAGTCGGTGGGGGTCCGTCTGGCTATCATGGGGCACTAGGTTGGTCTGAAACTGTTTTTTTGCATCTTTGATGGATCTGTGTAGATCATATCTGGCTGTCTTGTAGAGGTCAGGGTCGTCTAACTTGAATGCCTCAGACCTGGACTTCAGAAAGCAGTGGATATCCCTGATCATCCATGGTTTCCGGTTGGGAAACACACGCAATATCTTCTTGGGCACACAGTCTCCTACACATTTCCTAATGATGTCAGTTACTGTAGTGGCGTACTCGCTCAGGTTGTTCGTGGAGTTTTTAAATACTGACCAGTCCACTGACTCTAAGCAGTCACGTAGGAGATCTTTCGATTCCTTAGACCAACATTGCATGACATTATTGAATGGATCATCCCGCTTTAGCCTTTGTGTGTCAGCCTGTCGCAGGAGCACAGTCTTGTGGTCTGATTTGTCTCACTCTCTCTTACCCCAGTTGTGTCTTTCCTGATGCAGACGCTCAAAGAACAAAGGCAAAGAAATGGACAGCACAGGAATAGGCCCTTCGACCCTCTCCAAACCTGTGCTGATCATGGTGCCCTATTTTAACATAAAACCTGCTGCGCTTACTCGGTCAGTATCCCTCTTACCTCCTATTAATGCATCAATCCAGATGCCTCTTAAAAGTTGCTAATGTGCCTGATTCCACCACCTCCCCTGGCAGCGCATTCCAGGCACCGACACTCTCTGTGTGGAAAACATCCCCCGCACATCTCCCTTAATATTTCATCCTGCCATCTCGAACCTGTGCCTCCTTGTAACTGAACCTTCCACCCTCGGAGAAAACCCTCTGACTATCCAACTTGTCTGTGCCTCCCACAATTTTGTAGACCTCTATCAGGTCTCCCCTCCGCCTTCGTCTTTCCAGTGAAAACAATCCTGATTTATTCAACCTCTCCTCATAGCCAGCGGAGCTGACGTCTCTCTCAGTTAAGTTACTGTTATAAACACCATTCCTCTCACAATAACTGCTTCCCCCATCATCACGCCATCACTCCCGCCCCATCTATCCTTCTGTCTTCCTCTTTTTCACTTTCACTCTCTCAGAGTCTTCCACTCTCACTCTTACCCATTCATTTTCCCAGCCTCGCACCCTTTCTAGATTCAGCCCATCCCACAAGCCGTCCCTCTCTCTCGTGCTCATCTCTCTCCTTCCACATATGGGCACGTTTCTGAACACTGTATCAGATGTGGGTCCAGTGTCATTTGGAGCCTGTGCATTGCTGGTCACAGTTAAATCTGTGATTTTACTGCTCTAAGAGGTGATGTGATTGTATCTGCTGCAGGGCCTGAATTTTCTGAGATGTCCCATTGTTTCTGAATATTTTCTCAGTTTGAGAAGCTGCAGTAGATTTCGGGATTAAAAACAAATTTATTTGCAGACTAAATAGTTGCAAATTATTGATCAACAGAATTTTGCAATTGATGCTAAACTCTAACCCACTTAAATCACATCACAGAATGTCCACAGTTAAAGATCACACAGAGAGACACGGTAACAATTGGGACTCAATGACTGAAATGTCACAGTCCAGTAACAGATATCACTGAAACTATCTGAGATCTAGAGGTGGGACTGATGGTGTTTGAGTGGACAGCATCTTTCCACTTGTTATTAGTTGATAAATGTGATGAACAGAATCCAGTGTTTGGAAAGAAGTCAATACTAAAAATAAATATTTTCCATCACTGAACTCAATGTCGTAATCTGTTTGTTCATATATTTAAAAAAACCTTCAAACCAGGTTTCTGCCGCAATGTCCCTAAGGTGACTTTACAGTGTATAAATTAAAGGCTTTGGGAATATATAACATCAGATGTTAAAGTCAGAGAGACTGCCAGCAGCTCGAAGGGACACATCACTTCACAATGAAGATGCTGTATCCAGTTCAGATAGCTGAGAAAATATTCTACCCAATCATCGCCATTATTGGTGTTCCCGGTGAGTGACTCTAACCATTGAGGTTGTGTAAATCTGTGTGTGAACGGCTCTCTGATTCTAAACTCTGAGTGAAAATGCTCCATGCTGATCTCGTGGTCACTGTTATAAAGACACCAGGTCAACGATGTAATTTACTTAAATCAAATGGCTTGAAATATCTCTGTGGTTTTAATCCTTTTCATCAACTGACAATGAGCCTCTGTATGTTATTCACGGGCTCACTACTCAATGAAGTTAATGTATTGAGGAGTGAACTACTCAATCTTATCTATTGTAAGATTGGACCTCAGTGAAGGTGATCTCTCTGAAATAATGTTCAGTGGGAGTAAGAATATAATGGAAATTTGAGTGTGGGTCACTAACCGGAGTGGAATACCTGACACCAGTGAACAAGTATTGCAGGGTATATTTGTCAATGTAAAATTGTACTGATTGTAGTTCTTTCACCTGAGTGGAATATCTGATCGAAGTCTCCATTAATATCTGGCACCATCTGTCCAGGTAGAATTGTATTGTGTTTCGGAAAAGAATTGCAATGAAATAAGTTGTTTCAGTTTTAAATATATCCTATTTTAATTTGGTGAGTGAGATGTCCATTCTGTGGAGCTGCCTCAGTCTTTTATCTTTGGAATATGTTGAAAACAGGAAGAGTTTGGCTTTGTTTGGTGGTCAGTGGATGATGTGAAATTTCTCCATACCTCGGCTTTGTATTGAAAAGAAAGAGGTTTCAGCGACTTCCTGATATTTAAACAAACCAAGTACAAACCGTGCAGTATTCCGTGATTGTCAAACATTTTGTGCATTGTTCACATTTCCATTGATCTATAAATGAACTCCAATGGTTCTTTTTCTGGGTTGTTGTGGCTCTGTCTAAACTGTGTTGCTTCTGAAAGCGATTTGTGAATCTGATCACCTGAAGCCCTGAACTCCTCGAAAACATTCAGATACTTGATTTCGACAGAGTGATTGGGAAACATATTGTTCTGATCAGAATGAAGAATCTGATACTAAGCTGTGGTGAAATTAATTTCCAATTCCAATACCCAATTTGCAAGTTTATAATTTATTATTAATGTGTTATTGTGTTGAGTTGTATTCTTCCACTCTGCTCATTCTCATTCTCAGTTTGGATTGGTTGGTAAATTTTGGAACTATAGTTTTGCTTCCCTATTCCATATTGTTGATGTAAATGGTGATGGACAGTGATCCCAGCGCTGATCCTTGTGGAAAACTACTTCCCACCTTCCAGCAATCAGAGTAAATCCCTTTAACTCCCACTGCCTGTGTTGTGTCTTTGTAACCAGCTTCTCGTCATTCTGTTGCTGGTCCTCTAACTCCACTTGCTCTGAGTTTACTGAAGTCTGTTAACTTACTGAAGGTATCTAGAAACACCATGTGTCGAACATCGACCAGATCATTCCTGATAATTGTGAAAATTATTCAATGAAATCTGTCAAGATTATCTTAATTTTGGAACATGTGCTGAATGCTCTTTATCACAGCCTGTGTTACTTGACGTATTTTTTTACTCTTTTGAAGTTAGTTCATTTATTTTTTTATGTTGAGGTTGTGACTGGACAACTGCTCTTTGGATTTTTAAAAAATTAATTTCTGTTTAAACTCAAGAAAGAACATAAACCTTCTATTGTTTTCCATTCCAGCGGGTAACTTCTGATGATCAGCTGCTTAAGAAGGCAGACATGACAATTTTCTTTATTAGCTGATGTGGAGAAGATAGGAGCAGGGAGGTCATGATGGAGATGTATGAAACACTCATTTGTCTTCAGCTCGAGGACTGTGAGGAGTTCTGGTGGCCTCACTAGACTGAGGATGTGATTGCTCTGGAAGGAACGCAAAGGAGATTCACCAGGATGTTGCCTGGGCAGCAGTGTTTCTGCAGTGAAGACAGGCTGGTTAGGCTGGGGTTGCTTTCCACAGAACAGTGAAGGCGGAGCGTGGACATCATTGAGGTGTTCAAAATTATGAGGGACAAAGACAGGATAGTTAAGTACAAACTTCTTCCCCTGAGCAGAGGGGTCAATGTCCAAGGTGTGTAGACTAAGGTCAGCAGCAGGAGGGTTAGAGGGTTTCTGAGGAAAATAAAATATTCCTGTGTCATTTCAGAAATGCTGCTGGTCATCATGCACAGCAAGATCCCACAATCACATTGCAATGTGGGAGCAGCCAGATTTAAAACACAATTGTCGGTGTGAATTGGTGAAAAGCTAAAACACATCATCACAGATTCACCCTCAGTAACACAATCACTGTTTAACAATCCAGCCTCTTGGGAGGAGCAAGAGATTGATTAAGGAAAGAAAAACAGAGTATGAAAGTAATCTACCGTGGAACATAACAACTGACTTCAAAAAATATCTGTCGGTATGTAAAGAGAAACAGATTGACAAACTAGGACCTTTGCAGTCAGAAATGGGAGATCCCATAACGGGGAACAAAGTAATAGCTGAGGAATTAAATTGTACATTACTTCGATCTGCAGAAAGGAAGACATGAATAATGTGCCAAAAGTTCAGAGAGGAACACGTTTTAGAGACAACCTGAAGGAAATTTGAATTGGTAGAGAAATGGTTTTGGGGAAAATGATGGGATTGAACAAAGAACAGAACAGCACAGGAACAGGCCCTTCGGCCCTTCGGCCCTCCAAGCCTGCGCCGTCATGTGCCCAACGAGACCATTCGTTTGTATCCCTCTATTCCAAGTCTGTTCATGTGGCAATCTAGCTAAGTCTTAAGTGATCGCAGTGTGTCCGCCTCAATCACCTTGCTTGGCAGCGCATTCCAGGCCCCCACCACCCTCTGTGTAAAATACGTCCCCCTGACCTCTGTGTTGAACCTTGCCCCCCTCACATTGAACTCGTGACCCCTTCTGTTCGTCACCGCCGACCTGGGGAAAAGCTTCCCACCGTTCACCCTATCTATGTCCTTCATAATTTTATACACCTCTATTAGGTCGCCCCTCATCCTCCATCCTTCTAGGGAGAACAACCCTAGTTTACCCAATCTCTCCTCATAGCTAAGACCCTCCATACCAAGCAGCATCCTGGTAAACCTTTTCTGTACCCTCTCCAAAGCCCCCACGTCCTTCTGGTAGGGTGGCGACCAGAACTGGACGCAGTATTCCAAATGTGGCCGAACCAACTTTCTATCCAGCTGCAACATCATGTGCCAACCTTTATATTCTATGCCCCGTCCAATAAAGGCAAGCATGCCATATGCCTTCTTGACCACCCTCTCCACCTGTGCTGCCACCTTTAAGGAACTGTGGACTTGTCCACCCAGGTCCCTCTGTGTGCCTATACTCCTGATGGTTCTGCCATTTATTGTATCGCTCCCCCTTACATTAGATCTACCGAAATGCATCACTTCGCTTTTATCTGGATTAAATTCCATCTGCCATTTCTCCGCCCAATGTTCCAGCCTATCTATATCCTGCTGTATTCTCTGACAATGTTCATCACTATCTGCAACTCCAGCAATCTTTGCGTCGTTCGCAAACTTACTGATCACACCAGCTACATCTTCTTCCAAATCATTTATATATATATATCACAAACTGCAGAGGTCCCAGTACAGAGCCCTGCGGAACACCACTAGTCACAGACCTCCAACCAGAAAAAGACCCCTCCACTGCTACCCGCTGTCTTCTATGGCTCCGCCAGTTCTCCACCCATCTAGCTCGCTCACCTTTTATCCCGTGAGATTTAACCTTTTGCACCAGCCTGCCATGAGGAACCTTGTCAAACACTTTACTAAAATCCATATAGACGACATCCACGGCCCTTCCCTCGTCAATCATTTTTGTCACCTCCTCAAAAAACTCAACCAAATTTGTGAGGCATGACCTCCCTCGTACAAAACAATGCTGTCTATCGCTAATGAGATTATTCCGTTCTAAATGCGCATATATCCAATCTCTAAGAATCTTCTCCAACAATTTCCCAACCAGAGACGTCAAGCTGACCGGCCTATTATTAACCGGGTTATCCTTGCTACCCTTCTTAAATAACGGGACCATCCTCCAATCCTCTGGGACCTCACCTGTGTCCAGTGAAGGACAAAGATTTCTGTTCGAGGCCCAGCAATTTCATTTCATCTCTTGGCTCCCTGAGGAGTCTCGGATCGATGCCATCTGGCCCTGGGGATTTGTCTGTCTTAATGTTTCCTAAGAAACCTAACACTTCCTCCCTTGCAATTGAGATTTTTTCTAACGGGTCAACACATCTCTCGGAGACACTACCAGTCAACATGTCCCTCTCCTTTGTGAATACTGATGCAAAGTATTCGTTTAGGATCTCACCTACTTCCTTCGGTTCGAAGCATAATTCCCCTCCTTTGTCCCTGAGAGGTCCGATTCTTTCCCTAACAACCCTCTTGTTCCTAACGTATGTATAAAATGTCCTGTCTGCCAAGGACATTTCGTGACCCCTTTTTGCCCTTCTAACTCCCTGTTTAAGTTTTTTTCTACTTTCTCTGTATTCTTCCAGTGCTCCATCTGTTTTTAGCTGCCTGGACCTCATGTATGCCTCTTTTTTTCTATTCCAGCCAAAACTTCACTGCTTATCCACGGCTCGCGAATCCTACCTTTCCTATCCTTCCTCTTTACAGGCACATGCCTCTCCTGCAGTCCTATCAACTACTCCTTAAAAGACTCCCACATGCCAGATGTGGATTTACCCTCGAACAGCCTCTCCCACTCAACAGCCACCAAACGCTGCCTAATCTGGCTGTAGTTAGCCCTCCCACAATTCAGCAGCTTACCCAGAGGGCAACACTCGTCTTTTTCCATTACTATCCTAAAGTTAACAGAATTGTGGTCACTATTTGCCACATGTTCCCCTACTGAAACATTGATGACCTGACCGGGCTCCAGGTCCAGTATAGCCTCCTCTCTAGTTGGACTGTCAACGTATTGTTCCAAAGAACCTTCCTGTACGCATTTTATAAATGCTTCCCCGTCCAGGCCCCCAGCCCCAAGCGATTGTCAGTCAATACCAGGGAAATTAAATTCTCCCACTACAAAAACCCTATTTTTTCTGCACCTGTCCAGAATCTCCCTACATATCCATTCCTCAACTTCCCGTGGACTGTTGGGAGGCCTGTAGTATACCCCAGCATAGTGACTGCGCCCTTCCTGTTTCTGAGCTGCACCCACAGTGACTCGTTACCTGACCCTTCCAAATTGTCCACCCTCTGTACCGCTGTAATATGCTCCCTAACCAGCATTGCTACTCCCCCACCTCTCCTAGCCCCTTCTCTGTCTCGCCTAAAACACTTATACCCCGGAATATTCAGCTGCCAGTCCTGTCCTTCTTTTAACCAAGTCTCCTTCACTGCAACCACATCCAAGTTCCGTGCAAGCGTTAAGGCTCTAAGCTCGTCTGTCTTGCCCGTGACGCTCCATGCATTGAAGCAGATGCACTCCAGACCTCCAGGCCCACTGAGGTCATCCTCCCCCAGAATGCTCTTCCTCTTAGATAGCCTCGTCTTGGCCCCAACCTCGTCCCCAGCCTCTATGCTTATTGACCTATTGTTCTGGTCCCCACCCCCCCTGCCACATTAGTTTAAACCCACCTGAACCACACTAGCAAAACTCCCAGCTAGGATATTCGTACCCCTCCAGTTTAGGTGTAACCCGTCCTTCCTGTACAGGTGCCATCCTCTCTTGAAGACTTCCCAGTGATCCACGAATTTGAAACCCTCCCTCCTGCACCAGTCCTTTAGCCACGCCTTCAGCTGTGCAGTCTCCCTGTTCCGAGCCTCACTAGCTTGTGGCACTGGGAGGAGTCCAGAGATCACTACCCTAGAGGCCCTCCTTTTTAGCCTACTACCCAACTCCCTGAATTGCTCTCTCAGGTCCTCCCTGCTCTTTCTGCCTACGTCATTTGCACCAATGTGGACAATGACGTCTGTCTGGTTACCCGCCCCTTTTAGGATGCTTCCTTCCCGCTCAGAGACATCCAGGACCCCGGCACCAGGGATGCAGACTACCATCCTGGAGTCTCGTTCGCGCCAAAGAACCGCCTGTCTGTGCCTCTAACTATCGCATCCCCACTACTATTGCTCTCCTGGTTCCCCTCTTTCCACTCTGAGCCACAGAGCCCGATTCTGTGCCAGTGACCCGGTCACCATGGCTTACCCCGGAGGGTCATCCCCCCCCCCACAGTATCCAAAACGGATACTTATTCTGGAGGGGGACAGCCACAGGGGATCCCATCACTGATTGCTCTCTCCCCTCCTCTCTCCTGTCTAACCACCGGGGTAATCTCTGGTACGTGAATTTTACCCTTCCGAACTGTGACCCACGTATCTTCCACCTGAAGGCCTGAAGGTGGGTAAATCTCCAGGTCCTGATAATCTTCATCCCAGGGTACTTAGGGAAGTCTTCCTGGGAATAGCAGATCCAATTGTGGTTATTTTCCTATTTTATTGGACTCTGGGCTGGTTCCTACAGATTGGAGGGTAGCTAATGCAAGCCCGGTATTCAGACAGGACTGGAGAGAGAAAACAGTGAACTATAGACCAGTGAGCCTAACGTCGGTGCTGGGGAAGTTGCAAGAGTCAAATTTCAAGGATTTGATAACTTGGCATTTGGAAGGCAGTGCCATAATCAGACAAAGGCAGCATGGAGTGACTAAAGGGAAATCATGATTGGAATATCTTGGAATTGTTTGAGGGTGGAACTAGTAGAGTTGACCGAGGGGAACCAGGGGATGGGGTTTATTTAGTCTTCCAGAAGGGTTATTGAATGCATCATCTCCAAATTTGCAGATGGTACAAAGCTGGGTGGGAGGGTGAGCTGTGAGGAGGGTGCAGAGAATATTCAGCGTGATTTGGACAGGCTGAGGGTGTGGTCATACGCATGGCAGATGCAGTTTAATGTGGATCACTGTGAGGATATCGACTCTGGTAGGAATATTAGGAAGACAAGTTATTATTGAATGGGTGTAAATTGAGGGAGGTGGATTCTCATCAAAACCTTGGTCTCCTCGTGCATCATTCACTGCACGGAACCAGGCAGGTACAGCAGGCAGGAATGGAGCTAAATGGTCTGTAAGCTTTCATAGCGAGATGATTCCTATTCAGGGATAGGGATGAGTTGCTGCAATTTATAGAGCATTGCAGAGGCCACACCTGGAGAGTTTTGTACAGTTTTGGTGTCCTTATCTGAGGAAGGATGTCCTTGCTATAGAGGAAGTACAGCGACGGTTTACCAGGCTGATTCCTGGGATGGCAGGTCTGTCATATGAGGAGAGATTAGATTGGTTAGGATTATATTCAATGGAAATTTGTAGAGTGAGACGGGACCTCATAGAAACGTATTAAATTCTAACAGAATGAGGCAGGGTCGATTCAGAAAGAATGTTACCAATGGTGGGGGAGTCGAGAACTCGGGGTCATAGTTTTAGGATTAGGGACAAACCTTATGGAGCTGAGGTGGGGAGACATTTATTCAGTCAGATGGTGGTGAATGTGTGGGATTCACTACCACAGAATGTTGTTAAGACAATTGCATTCAGAATAGTGAGAGGGGATCTCATAGAAACTTATAAAATTCAAACAGGATTCGAACGGGTCGATTCAGAAAGAAAGTTACCAATGGTGGGGGAGTCCACAACTCGCTGTCTTCGTTTGATGATAAGGGAAAACCTTTTTAGAACTGAGGGGAGGAGAAATTTCTTCAGTCAGAGGGTGGTGAATGTGTGGAATTCACAGGCGTTCTGTGACTTCAAAAATAAATTAGATATAGCTCTCGGGGCTGAAGGGATAAAGGATTTGGGGTCAGGGTGAATCAAGTTATTAAATTTGATGATCAGCCACAATAAAATTGAATGGTGGCGCAGGCTCCGACTCATGCTTCTAGTTTATATGTTTCAATGACTGGGGGGCTCGCCTGGAATGAAACAGTGGAGGACCCCCTAAACACGTCCTCTCCCCCCCCCCCGCCACCCAACCCCCTCACCCCCCACCCCTCCCCCCGACAATTTATCTTCTCACTCAAACTTCCTCTCGGCCTTCTCTCTCTCTCTCTCTCTCTCTCTTACACCTTCCTCTTTTTCTCTCTCTCCCTCACTGATAACACAATCTAATGAGAACGTTGGGTGAGAGAGTTTGAAAACCGACAATTGCATCCTGAGTGGAATGAATTGCCGCGGCTGCTGCAGTTTTATTAAACGATTGATCTCATAAAATTAAACACAGTAACTGTTTGGAATGAAGCGAATGGAAAAGGCATCCTGAGGGCCCTGAGATTAGGCCTTTAATTGAGGCCTAGTCCCAGAGGATGCAATAAACCTTGGGGACAAAGAACAGGATTCTCGCCACCCCAGTGAAACAGAACTGTCCTTTCCAGCCCCAAAACATCCCACACACGGATGGAAGGGGCAAGAGGGAAAAGAGAACCACTGTTCCCCACCCCCTGTCCCGCCCGCACACCCCTCACACACCCCACAACAATAAAACAAAACGCAAGGGGATTTTATTTTACATTAATTACAGGATGCAACATTGAAGCAAATGGTTGGAGAGAGAGAGGGAAAGTTGTGATGACAGAGGCCGAGATATTGAACCCCCTTCCCGACCCAATCCCTCAAAAAATAATAAATCCTCCAAATCACGCCACCCTGTCTAAAAACACAAACAGGGCACAGGGATTGGGAACAAGCCGTTCCCAAGGCCGGGCGTTTGATTTCTATCCCCTTCACCCTCCCATGTGCTTTATCATCACAGAGCTAATTTCCCTTTTAAGTTGTGTGGTTACCATTTGCAGTTCTGTCTATGCTGCAGGTCATTGATGCACAGCAGGATCCCATGGTGTGGTGAACCATTGTTGGTTCCCACCAGGTAGTGCTGAGCCAGGGTCTGGCCAGTACTATGAGTCTGTATATATGTTACTGTTGGGGTTAGGGTTGGGCTGTTCTACATGTTACTGTTGGGGTTAGGGTTGGGCTGTTCTACCTGTAATATAGTTCTTATGCTACATCCCATTCGGGCTCCGCCTCCTGGGAGAGGTATAAAGGTCACTGCTCTGTCTGGGACCCTTTAGTCTGGGATCGTGTATTATATATGGTAGCTCTATTGTTGTAGTCAATGAAAGCCTTTATTTCCCCGAGTACCTGAAGCCTCATGAGTTACATCGCGCATCCCATGGGCAGCAATGTTTCCACACCGCCCAGCCCAGGAGGCAAGTGGCGAAAACCTCAACTGGGAAGAAGCTGTTCATTTCCTCAGGATACATTTCAAAACAGACTGTCTCAGGATTGGAGTGTTTGAACATCACGCATTCTGGAAAGATGTGACAGGGACATCAGCAGTTACTGCTCACAGGAAACTCTCTCCCCCCAAATCCTGTGACATTTTCCCTCCATCCCAACTACACAACGTTCAGCGATCTCTCCCCCTGTTTCACCTGATCCTCCCGTTTCTCTCTCACTCCGTAACATCAGACCTTCCTCAGCTTGTCCCCCAACTCTCTCACTCCCTCTCTCTCACAAGCCACAGAATGGAGATACAGAGACACAGATAGAGAGACAGTGACATGAGACAGAGGTTGATGCCCTTTTAACAAGCCACGCCGAATTCCCCAAAGAGGAATACCTTGCTTTGTAATGTGAGAAAGGTGTGTGGGAATGTGTGAACTGTTCTTCATTAACATTTAGTGGTTAACTAACAGAAATATCTGATACTCAATCTAAGTGAACAATTAACAATGTATTTATTTAACTAACAGGGAACTTTAGTTAAAGAAGTAGCATTGTGATTAAAGTAAGATTCTACTGGAATCCTATTCAAATAAATACAAGGACATTCATTTACAGAAATAAAACATAATTTAGCCGCTCGCAAAAATGTATACAACTAGATTTTGTGGCTTTGGAAAAGTTTTGGCGTTCGTCTCTCCATTCCGCTGCCTGCAAGTTAATTCAGATTCAGATCGATAGATGGAGAGGTCTATTCAGTGATAATCAAAGCTGGAGAGAGCTGCTCTTTCCCTCTCTGGGCTTTGAGAGGTGGCAGCCCTTCAGTTGAACTGCAGGCAGGCAGTTGATCTCCTGTTTTTATAACTGTGATGACCTCTGAATTTTCCTGCACCAGGATTGATCTGATCTTGTCCACAACAATAAATTAACATTTGATAGCTTCCTGACAGCTGAGTGTCTTCTTTGAACTGATAGGCTGAACTCAAAATTCAAAAGCCTGCAAAGCCTGTTACCATGGCGACGCTGATGCTTGGTCTTTGCTACAAATCTTGCAGTCTGTGTACCCTGTCTGCACTTTCATTTGAAGCCTCCAAGCATTGACACAAGTCCAACTTTAAAGGGACACAAAACCAGCTTTTAAAGGGACCACACTTCACAAACTCAGCTTCCCAACACCAGACATAGAGCGAGAGCTCCGACAATCACCACCACAGCAAACTGTATTCAAATAGAACCCTGTGCATTTCATTTCACCCTCACATTTATCTCTCTGCCTCAGATACATTTTTTATTCCACAATTACACCCGCCTCAAGTTAAAGAACTTTCATTCCAGGCCATCAAGAATTATTTACAGTGATGAGATTAATTGTTAATCTGACCTCACTGCTGTTAATTTAGAGATTTCTGATGCAACTTGTGCACAGGAAGATCCAAAGCACAGAGGCAGTTTCAAAATTCAGTTCAGAGTTTATGATAATTGTTTTCTGTGTGTGTGTTTCTTGTTTTAATGCACAAACTGAGGCTGGAATATTTGTCGCACAGTAAGATCCCACAGGCAGCGATGTGATATTGGCTGAATGTCCCCTCACTCCTCTTCAGAAAGTGATCATGAACTCCCTCAGTCCCATTGTTCAAGTTGACGCTTTTTTATATTCAAGGCCTTGGAGCCTTCTTTGCAGTCAGTGAGCTATTTTCAAAGAGGATGATCATTGTTACAAGGCAGGCAAAGGGCCCAGGACAGTGTCTGCACAGCAAGATCCCACAGCAGCTGCACTGTGAAGCGAATCAAATGAGACACAGCCCTACCCCTGCCTCCATCCTCACACCTGCTGTGAGCCCCTTCCCCCAAAGCACCCAACAAAAATCCCCACACAACTTCCACTCTGTGTGCGTGCATTGTCCCAAGTCTGGAGAATTCCCTTCACTTCCCTGGAATGATAAAACTCTCTCTTAACACTGAGACAACCTTTAAAACAAGTTCCGCAGCAAGGTCGCACAAGGTGCAGTTCGCAGTGTGGAGTGTGTTTTACACCGTTTAATGGAATGTAACCCTGAAAAGTGTGAGCTGATACATTTTGGAAGGATTAATTTGACAAGGAAGTACTCAATGATGTTCGGACGATAGGAAGATCTGTGGTAGAATGTGACCTTGGCGTATTTGACCACATATCTTTGAAAGCAGAAGGGCATGTTAGTAGGGAGGTGAAAATGGCATATGGGACACTTGCCTTCATCAATCGAGGCATAGATGACAAAAGCAGGGAAGTAATGTTGGAATTGTCTCGATCTTTGGTGAGGCCCCAGCTGGAGTACTGTGCGCAGTTCTGATCGCCACATTATAGGAAGGATGTGTTTGCGCTGGATGGGGTACAGAGGAGATTCACCAAGATGCTGCCTTGGATGGAAGATCAACGTTATGAAAAGAGGTTGCGTGGGCTTGGGTTATTAACGTTTTAGCAGAGAAGACTGAGGGGCGACCTGATCGTGGTAGACAAGATTATGAGGGCAATGGACAGAGTGGATAAGGAGCAACTGTTCCCCATATCTGAAGGGTCAGTCACGAGGGGACATAGGTTCACGGTGGGGGTAAGGAGGTTTGGGGGGGGGGGGTCGGTGTGAGGAAATATGTTTTTCCCCAGAGGGTGTTGACGGTCTGGAAAGCGCTGCCTGGGAGGGTGGTGGAGGTGGGTTGCCTCACATCCTTTAAAAGGTATCTGGATGAGCACTTGGCACAAGATAACATTCAGGGCTCTGGGCCAAGTGCTGACAGATGGGGTTAGGTGGGATTTCAGGTATTTCTAATGTGACAGTGCAGACTCGATGGGCCGAAGGGCCTCTTCTGCTCTGTATAATTCTATTATTCTGTAACCTCTCATTCTTGGTTCTCCTCTTTCCTTCCCTCCATTTCTTCCAATCAGACAGAAACATTGAAATGGAGAGAGAGAGAGTTCCACAGAGAGAATCTTCTAAACCTGAATTTGAATGCCAGCCCTGCTCCATCCTGCCCACCCCCTGTCCCCTCTCAGTCTCCAGAAGCCGTTCAACTCCCTCTTTCAGTTTGGGAAGCGGCTGCTGATTCCTTCAGGACACTTTTTAAATCATCCCAGACTGTCTGACAGGGTTTGAGTGGAGCTGCAGCTGGTGACCACACACTGGAGACTCTCACATCCTGTCTCTCTTTCTCAAATGCTGTCCCTCCATCACCACCGCTGCTTTGACCTTCCACTCCCCTCGGGCCTCCCTCTGTCTCTGCTCCACTCCCTCCTTCTCTTTTCTCCTCCTGCCACTATCTGTCTCTCTCATTGTAAAGATGGATGTTCTTATCTAGGGCCAGGTCTTTGCAACCACACCCACCACCTCTTACTCCATCCCTCCTTCTAACTTCCTATTTCTGTCCATATCTCTGCTTCTTTCCCTCTCTTTCATGTGCACTGTGTTGAAAGGAGCGATGCAATATTTCTGAGCCACACTGCCAATAACCACAAATCATATTGCTGTGAGGGGGTGGGAAGAACCACTTTATCTGGGGGTCTCCAGTTAGGAGTCAGTGCCCAGCTTCCTGTCTCTGGAGAATAGCCTCAGTCAGAGCCCTGAGATTCCTTATTTACACAAATCAATCAAAAGATCCATTCATTTATTCATAAATAACTACTGGGAGGCTCATTTTAAAAAGTCTACCAAAGGAATGGACACAGCTTGTCCCCAGTTTAAAGAGGGGAGTTTATCTCTTTCTGTCACTGAGGGGATATGTATCCAAACTCAGAATTCACATGGAGCTGGGTGGAGGATTACACCAAGCGCCAGGCTGGGGGAATGACATGTCTCCCCCCAACCCCACTTTGTCCTCTCTGGATATGGTCACAGTGCTGCCCATGGGATCATGCTGTGCTTAAAATCACCACAAAGAAAGCAGGAAAGGGAGAGGGAGAGATTCTGGAGGGAGGTGAACAGGAATGGGGAGAAAGCGAGATGGGGAGAGCAATACTGGGGTGAGATAGAGAGATATGGGGAGAAACAGGAGGAGAGAGAGAACAATTGGAGATGGATAGGGAGATATGGGATAAAGTTATAATGAGAATGAAGAATGGGAACGCACTGGATAAGAGAGAAATCCAGATAGAGGGAATAAAGCTGGTCGGAGAGAAGAAGAGTTTAGGAAGAGATAGATAGGGAAGCAAAGGAGAAGGCAAAGAGAGAGGGAGAGAAGACAAGAAAAAAGAGACGGACAGAGGATATAATCTGTAAATTAGAAGCAGAAAAGCTGCGGGGGAGAGTCAGAATGGGGAGGAAATTTGGAGGGGGGGAGTTAAATAGAAAAATCCTGAATTGACTTCCACCTCCACCAGCTGTCCAGTCCAGAGAGGTGTTCAATCCGGGGTGGGCTCTGATAATTGGGTGCAGGAAGGGATTGCAGATTCTATCTCTGTCCACTTTGGGTCTAATTGGGAAACCCGTCCAGTCTGAATTAATCCTGGAAAACACATCAGATGAGAAATGCAATCTGTGTGAAATATTTGAATGATGAGAATTTGCAGATTTGCTCCATCAAAGTGAGAGATGTGTAATTCACAGCTTCCTGTCCCCCAGTCCCTACTTAACCAGCGGGGTTACATTGGCTACTTTCCAATCTGCAATGTTAATCTCTAACACAACTCCTCCAACAACACCGCCACCCCGGGAACCCCATTGGATTGATGCTGAAATCCTCTCCTTACTGTGGGTTCACACATGGGGAATGTTCACTCACTCATTTCCCGCCTCTTGTCCCTTTTTCACTGACAGTTAATTTAGTGGGAATTGTGATCCTGAGTCGGGGAAAGTGTGGCCTCTCCACCTGCACCACTCGCTACCTGGTGGCCATGGCAGCGGCGGATCTGCTCTTCATCATCTTTAACCCCATTCTCACCATGATAAATGTTTATTATTTCCCGCTGAGTTTCCTGTGGCTCACCCCTGTGTGTCGTGTTCTCTTTGTCCTGCTGGCTGCAGCCACAGACTGTTCAGTCTGGTTCACCATCACTTTCTCCTTTGATCGATTTGTGGCCATTCGCTGCCAGAAACTGAAAACTAAATATTGCACCGGGAAAACTGCGGCTGTGGTTCTGGCAACAACCGGCCTCCTGCTCTCTGTGAGAAACATCCCCATGTACTTTACACTGGAACCTGGGGGGATAATGGACAATGTCCAGTGGGAGTGTCAGACAAAGACAAGCTATTGGACTGATCCTGGCTGGGTTGGATTTACCTGGTTTGATCAGGTTTTAACCCCATTGCTCCCATTCGGTTTAATCCTGGTGATTAACGCTCTGACAGTCAGACACATTTTGGTGACCAGTCGAGTCCGGAAGGGACTGAGGGCTCAGAGTCAGGGAGAGAATCGCAGAGACCCCGAGATGGAGAGCAGAAGGAAGTCAATGATTTTACTTTTCAGCATTTCCGGGGCTTTCATTCTCCTCTGGGCCGTGACTGTTATATATTTTATCTATTCGAAAGTGAAAGGATTAATTTACCTCACTATTCCTGAATACACATTTCAAAATGTCGGATATATGCTGCGGGATATAAATTGCTGCACAAACACATTTATTTACGCGGTGACTCAATCCAAGTTCAGGGAGCAGATCAGGATCGCGGTGAAATATCCGCTCACATCAATTATTCAATTCATGAAGAAACAAAACAGACTGACAACCAATCACAGAGCGGGATCACTAAATCACCGCCTCAGCCAATCACAGAGCGGGATCACTAAATCACCACCTCAGCCAATCACAGAGCGGGATCACTAAATCACCGCCTCAGCCAATCACAGAGCGGGATCACGAAAACACCACCTCAGCCAATCACAGAGCGGGATCACTAAATCACAGCCTCAGCCAATCACAGAGCGGGATCACTAAATCACCACCTCAGCCAATCACAGAGCGGGATCACTAAATCACCACCTCAGCCAATCACAGAGCGGGATCACGAAATCGCCGCCTCAGCCAATCAGAGACTGGATTGCTAAATGATCGCCTCAGCCAATCGGACCCCAGATCGACTACTGCCCGAATCAGCCAATCAGAATTGCCGCTCACTTCCTGACAGCCAAGTCCACCAATGACTGGTCTCCGCACTTTGACTGACAGCGGGTGAGCCAATCAGAGGCTGAGCTTTCTGAATGACAGCCGTGTCAGCCAATCAGAACACCAGCAGCTAACGGCCCCGACCCCAGAGCAAATCCGGGAGTGACAAACACTTCAACCAATCAGGAAGCTGGTGTCAGTGTGTGAGGGTCAGTGTGTGTCACTGTGTGTGTGTGTCAGTGTGTATCACTGTGTGTGTGTCAGTGTGTGTCACTGTGTGTGTGTGTGTCAGTGTGTGTCACAGTGTGTGTGTCAGTGTGTGTCACTGTGTGTGTGTGTCAGTGTGTATCACTGTGTGTGTGTCACTGTGTGTGTGTGTGTGAGTCAGTGTGTGTCACTGTGTGTGTGTCAGTGTGTGTCACTGTGTGAGTGTGTCAGTGTGTATCACTGTGTGTGTGTCAGTGTGTGTCACTGTGTGTGTGTGTCAGTGAGTCTCACTGTGTGCGTGCGTGTCAGTGTGTGTCACTGTGTGTGTGTCAGTGTGTCTCACTGTATGTGTGCATGTCAGTGTTTGTCACTGTGTGTGTGCCAGTGTGTCTCACTGTGTGTGTGCATGTCAGTGTGTATCACTGTGTGTGTGTGTGTGTGCGTCAGTGTGTATCACAGTGTGTGTGTGTGTGTGTGTCAGCGTGTATCACTGTGTGTGTGTGCGTCAGTGTGTATCAGAGTGTGTGTGTGTGTGTCAGTGTGTATCACTGTGTGTTTTTGTCAGTGTGTGTCACTGTGTGTGTGTGTATCAGTGTGTGAGGGTCAGTGCCGATGTTCTTGTCAGTGTGTGTCACTGTGTGTGTGAGTGTGTGTGTCAGTGTGCATCACTGTGTGTGTGTGTGGGTCAGTGTGTATCAGTGTGTGTGTGTGTCAGTGTGTACCACTGTGTGTGTGTGTGTCAGCGTGTATCACTGTGTGTGTGTGTGTGTCAGTGTGTGTCACTGTGTGTGTGTGTCAGTGTGTATCACTGTCTGTGTGTCACTGTGTGTGTCAATGTGTAACACTGGGTGTGTTTGTGTCAGTGTGTATCACTGTGTGTGTGTCAGTGTGTATCACTGTGTGTGTGTGTCAGTGTGTATCACTGTGTGTGTGTGTGTGTGTCAGTGTGTATCACTGTGTGTGTGTGTCAGTGTGTATCACTGTGTGTGTGTGTGTGTCAGTGTGTATCACTGTGTGTGTGTGTCAGTGTGTATCACTGTGTGTGTGTGTCAGTGTGTATCACTGTGTGTGGTTGTCAGTGCGTGTCATTGTGTGTGTGTCAGTGGGTATCACTGCGTGTGTGAGCGACAGTGTCACTGTGTGTGAGTGTGTGTGTCAGTGTGCATCAATGTGTGTGTGTCACTGTGTGTGTGTGAGAGTCAGTGTGAGTCACTGTGTGTGTGTCAATGCGTATCACTGTGTGTGTGTGTCAGTGTGTATCGCTGTGTGTGTGCGTGTCAGTGTGTATCACTGTGTGTGTGTCAGTGTGTCTCACTGTATGTGTGCGTGACAGTGTGTGTCACTGTGTGTGTGTCAGTGTGTCTCACTGTGTGTGCATGTCAGTGTGTGTCACTGTGTGTGTGTGTGTGTGCGTCAGTGTGTATCACAGTGTGTGTGTGTGTGTGTGTGTGTCAGTGTGTATCACTGTGTGTTTTTGTCAGTGTGTGTCACTGTGTGTGTGTGAGTATCAGTGTGAGTGAGGGTCAGTGCCGATTTTCGTGTCAGTGTGTGTCAGTGTGCATCACTGTGTGTGTGTGTGGGTCAGTGTGTATCAGTATGTGTGTGTGTCAGTGTGTATCACTGTCTGTGTGTCACTGTGTGTGTGTCACTGTGTGTGTGTCAATGTGTAACACTGGGTGTGTGTGTGTCAGTGTGTATCACTGTGTGTGTGTGTGTCAGTGTGTATCACTGTGTGTATGTGCGTCAGTGTGTATCACTGTCAGTGTGTCACTGTGTGTGTGTGTGTGTGTGTCAATGTGTAACACTGGGTGTGTTTGTGTCAGCGTGTATCACTGTGTGTGTGTGTCAGTGTGTATCACTGTTTGTGTGTGTCAGTGTGTATCACTGTGTGTGTGTGTCAGTGTGTATCACTGTGTGTGTGTGTCAGTGCGTGTCATTGTGTGTGTGTCAATGTGTATCACTGCGTGTGTGAGCGACAGTGCCACTGTGTGTGAGTGTGTGTGTCAGTGTGCATCACTGTGTGTGTGTGTCAGTGTGTATCACTGTGTGTGTGTGTGAGAGTCAGTGTGTGTCACTGTGTGTGTGTCAGTGTGTATCACTGTGTGTGATTGTCAGTGTGTATCACTGTGTGTGTGTGTGGGTCAGTGTGTGTCAATGTGTGTGTGTGGGTCAGTGTGTATCACTGTGTGTGTGTGTCAGTGTGTGTCACTGCGTGTGTGTGTCAGTGTGTGTCACTGTATGTGTGCGTGTCAGTGTGTGTCACTGTGTGTGTGTCAGTGTGTATCACTGTGTGTGTGTGTCAATGTGTCTCACTGTGTGTGTGCGCGTCAATGTGTGTCACTGTGTGTGGGTCAGTGTGTCTCACTGTGTGTGTGCGTGTCAGTGTGTGTCACTGTGTGTGTCAGTGTGTATCACTGTGTGTGTGTGTGTCAGTGTGTATCACTGTGTGTGTGTGTGTGTGTCAGTGTGTATCACTGTGTGTTTTTGTCAGTGTGTATCACTGTGTGTGTGTGTATCAGTGTGTGTGAGGCTCAGTGCCGATGTGTGTGTCAGTGTGTATCACTGTGTGTGTGTGTCAGTGTGATTCACTGTCTGTGTGTCACTGTGTGTGTGTGTGTGTCAATGTGTATCACTGGGTGTGTGTGTGTCAGTGTGTATCACTGTGTGTGTGCCAGTTCGTGTCATTGTGTGTGTGTCAGTGTGTATCACTGTGTGTGTGTGTGTCAGTGATTATCAATGTGTGTGTGTGTGGGTCAATGTTTATCACTGTGTGTGTGTGGGTCAGTGTGTGTCACTGTGTGTGTGTCAGTATGTATCACTGTGTGTGTGTGTCAGTGTGTATCACTGTGTGTGTGTCACTGTGCGTGTCAGTGTGCGTCACTGTGTGTGTGTGTGTGTGTGTCAGCGTGTATCACTGTGTGTGTGTGCGTCAGTGTGTATCAGAGTGTGTGTGTGTGTGTCAGTGTGTATCACTGTGTGTTTTTGTCAGTGTGTGTCACTGTGTGTGTGTGTATCAGTGTGTGAGGGTCAGTGCCGATGTTCTTGTCAGTGTGTGTCACTGTGTGTGTGAGTGTGTGTGTCAGTGTGCATCACTGTGTGTGTGTGTGGGTCAGTGTGTATCAGTGTGTGTGTGTGTCAGTGTGTACCACTGTGTGTGTGTGTGTCAGCGTGTATCACTGTGTGTGTGTGTGTGTCAGTGTGTGTCACTGTGTGTGTGTGTCAGTGTGTATCACTGTCTGTGTGTCACTGTGTGTGTCAATGTGTAACACTGGGTGTGTTTGTGTCAGTGTGTATCACTGTGTGTGTGTCAGTGTGTATCACTGTGTGTGTGTGTCAGTGTGTATCACTGTGTGTGTGTGTGTGTGTGTCAGTGTGTATCACTGTGTGTGTGTGTCAGTGTGTATCACTGTGTGTGTGTGTGTGTCAGTGTGTATCACTGTGTGTGTGTGTCAGTGTGTATCACTGTGTGTGTGTGTCAGTGTGTATCACTGTGTGTGGTTGTCAGTGCGTGTCATTGTGTGTGTGTCAGTGGGTATCACTGCGTGTGTGAGCGACAGTGTCACTGTGTGTGAGTGTGTGTGTCAGTGTGCATCAATGTGTGTGTGTCACTGTGTGTGTGTGAGAGTCAGTGTGAGTCACTGTGTGTGTGTCAATGCGTATCACTGTGTGTGTGTGTCAGTGTGTATCGCTGTGTGTGTGCGTGTCAGTGTGTATCACTGTGTGTGTGTCAGTGTGTCTCACTGTATGTGTGCGTGACAGTGTGTGTCACTGTGTGTGTGTCAGTGTGTCTCACTGTGTGTGCATGTCAGTGTGTGTCACTGTGTGTGTGTGTGTGTGCGTCAGTGTGTATCACAGTGTGTGTGTGTGTGTGTGTCAGTGTGTATCACTGTGTGTTTTTGTCAGTGTGTGTCACTGTGTGTGTGTGAGTATCAGTGTGAGTGAGGGTCAGTGCCGATTTTCGTGTCAGTGTGTGTCAGTGTGCATCACTGTGTGTGTGTGTGGGTCAGTGTGTATCAGTATGTGTGTGTGTCAGTGTGTATCACTGTCTGTGTGTCACTGTGTGTGTGTCACTGTGTGTGTGTCAATGTGTAACACTGGGTGTGTGTGTGTCAGTGTGTATCACTGTGTGTGTGTGTGTCAGTGTGTATCACTGTGTGTATGTGCGTCAGTGTGTATCACTGTCAGTGTGTCACTGTGTGTGTGTGTGTGTGTGTCAATGTGTAACACTGGGTGTGTTTGTGTCAGCGTGTATCACTGTGTGTGTGTGTCAGTGTGTATCACTGTTTGTGTGTGTCAGTGTGTATCACTGTGTGTGTGTGTCAGTGTGTATCACTGTGTGTGTGTGTCAGTGCGTGTCATTGTGTGTGTGTCAATGTGTATCACTGCGTGTGTGAGCGACAGTGCCACTGTGTGTGAGTGTGTGTGTCAGTGTGCATCACTGTGTGTGTGTGTCAGTGTGTATCACTGTGTGTGTGTGTGAGAGTCAGTGTGTGTCACTGTGTGTGTGTCAGTGTGTATCACTGTGTGTGATTGTCAGTGTGTATCACTGTGTGTGTGTGTGGGTCAGTGTGTGTCAATGTGTGTGTGTGGGTCAGTGTGTATCACTGTGTGTGTGTGTCAGTGTGTGTCACTGCGTGTGTGTGTCAGTGTGTGTCACTGTATGTGTGCGTGTCAGTGTGTGTCACTGTGTGTGTGTCAGTGTGTATCACTGTGTGTGTGTGTCAATGTGTCTCACTGTGTGTGTGCGCGTCAATGTGTGTCACTGTGTGTGGGTCAGTGTGTCTCACTGTGTGTGTGCGTGTCAGTGTGTGTCACTGTGTGTGTCAGTGTGTATCACTGTGTGTGTGTGTGTCAGTGTGTATCACTGTGTGTGTGTGTGTGTGTCAGTGTGTATCACTGTGTGTTTTTGTCAGTGTGTATCACTGTGTGTGTGTGTATCAGTGTGTGTGAGGCTCAGTGCCGATGTGTGTGTCAGTGTGTATCACTGTGTGTGTGTGTCAGTGTGATTCACTGTCTGTGTGTCACTGTGTGTGTGTGTGTGTCAATGTGTATCACTGGGTGTGTGTGTGTCAGTGTGTATCACTGTGTGTGTGCCAGTTCGTGTCATTGTGTGTGTGTCAGTGTGTATCACTGTGTGTGTGTGTGTCAGTGATTATCAATGTGTGTGTGTGTGGGTCAATGTTTATCACTGTGTGTGTGTGGGTCAGTGTGTGTCACTGTGTGTGTGTCAGTATGTATCACTGTGTGTGTGTGTCAGTGTGTATCACTGTGTGTGTGTCACTGTGCGTGTCAGTGTGCGTCACTGTGTGTGTGTGTGTGTGTGTGTGTGGGTCAGTGTGTGTCACTGTGTGTGTCAGTATGTATCACTGTGTGTGTGTGTCAGTGTGTATCACTGTGTGTGTGTCACCTTGCGTGTCAGTGTGTGTCACTGTGTGTGTGTCAGTGTGTATCACTGTGTGTGTGTGTCAGTGTGTATCACTGTGTGTGTGTCACTGTGTGTGTGTGTGTCAGTGTGTATCACTGTGTGTGTGTCAGTGTGTGTCAATGTGTGTGTTTGGGTCAGTGTGTATCACTGTGTGTGTGTCAGTGTGTATCACTGTGTGTGTGTGTCAGTGTGTCTCACTGTGTGTGTGCGTGTCAGTGTGTCACTGTGTGTGTGTCAGTGTGTCTCACTGGTGTGTGCGTGTCAGTGTGTCACTGTGTGTGTGTCAGTGTGTCTCACTGTGTGTGTGCGTGTCAGTGTGTGTCACTGTGTGTGTGTGTGTGCGTCAGTGTGTATCACTGTGTGTGTGTGTGTGTGTTTGTCAGTGTGTATCACTGTGTGTTTTTGTCAGTGTGTGTCACTGTGTGTGTGTGTATCAGTGTGTGTGAGGGTCATTGCCGATGTGTGTGTCAGTGTGTGTCACTGTGTGTGTGAGTGTGTGTCAGTGTGCATCAATGTGTGTGTATGTGGGTCAGTGTGTATCACTGTGTGTGTGTGTCAGTGTGTACCACTGTCTGTGTGTCACTGTGTGTGTGTCACTGTGTGTGTGTGTCAGTGTGTATCACTGTCTGTGTGTCACTGTGTGTGTGTGTGTCAATGTGTATCACTGGGTGTGTGTGTGTGTCAGTGTGTATCACTGTGTGTGTGTGTCAGTACGTGTCATTGTGTGTGTGTCAGTGTGTATCACTGTCTGTGTGTCACTGTGTGTGTGTGTGTGTCAATGTGTATCACTGTGTGTGTGTGTGTGTCAGTGTGTGTCACTGCGTGTGTGTGTCAGAGCGTGTGTGTGTCAGTGTGTATCACTGTGTGTGTGTTTGTGTGTGTGTGTGTGTCAGTGTGTATCACTGTGTGTGTGGGTCAGTGTGTGTCACTGTGTGTGTGTCAGTGTGTATCACTGTGTGTGTGTGTGTGTGTCAGTGTGTATCACTGTGTGTGTGGGTCAGTGTGTGTCACTGTGTGCGTGTCAGTGTGTATCACTGTGTGTGTGTGTGGGTCAGTGTGTGTCACTGTGTGTGTGTGTGTCAGTGTGTATCACTGGGTGTGTGTGTGTGTCAGTGTGTATCACTGTGTGTGTGTCAGCGTGTATCACTGCGTGTGTGAGCGACAGTGTCACTGTGTGTGAGTGTGTGTGTCAGTGTGCATCACTGTGTGTGTGTGCGTGTGTGTGTGGGTCAGTGCGTATCACTGTGTGTGTGGGTCAGTTTCTGTCACTGTGTGTGTCAGTATGTATCACTGTGTGTGTGTGTCAGTGTGTATCACTGTGTGTGTGTGTCAGTGCGTATCACTGTGCGTGTCAGTGTGTATCACTGCGTGTGTGAGGGACAGTGTCACTGTGTGTGTGTGTGTCAGTGTGTATCACTGTGTGTGTGTGTGTGTCAGTGTGTCAGTGTGTGTCACTGCGTGTGTGTGTCAGAGTGTGTGTGTGTGTCAGTGTGTATCACTGTGTGTGTGTTTGTGTGTGTGTGTGTCAGTGTGTATCACTGTGTGTGTGGGTCAGTGTGTGTCACTGTGTGTGTGTCAGTGTGTATCACTGTGTGTGTGTGTGTGTGTGTCAGTGTGTATCACTGTGTGTGTGGGTCAGTGTGTGTCACTGTGTGCGTGTCAGTGTGTATCACTGTGTGTGTGTGTGGGTCAGTGTGTGTCACTGTGTGTGTGTGTGTGTCAGTGTGTATCACTGTGTGTGTATGTGTCAGTGTGTATCACTGTGTGTGTATGTGTCAGTGTGTATCACTGTGTGTGTGTGTCAGTGTGTTTCACTGTGTGTGTGTGAGTGTGTGTCAGTGTGTATCACTGTGTGTGTGTGGGTCAGTGTGTATCACTGTGTGTGTATGTGTCAGTGTGTATCACTGTGTGTGCGTGTCAGTGTGTATCACTGTATGTGTGTGTGTCAGCGTGTATCACTGTGTGTGTGTGTCAGTGTATGTCACTGTGTGTGTA
This sequence comes from Mustelus asterias, assembly GCF_964213995.1. NCBI lineage: Eukaryota > Metazoa > Chordata > Chondrichthyes > Carcharhiniformes > Triakidae > Mustelus > Mustelus asterias. The sequence goes on from NW_027590814.1 coordinate 141,293, forward strand.
TGTGTCAGTGTGTATCACTGTGTCTATGTGGGTCAGTGTGTAACACTGTGTGCGTGTCAACATGTGTGTGTGGGTCAGTTTGTGTCACTGTGTTTCTGTGAGTCAGTGTGCATCACTGTGTGTGTGTGTGCGTGTGTGTATCACTGTGTATCACTGTGTGTGGGTGTGTGTTTAGGTGTGCAACAGTGTGAGTGTGTTGTTCAGTGTGTATCACTGTGTGTGTGTGTGTGTGTGTGTGTCACTGTGTATCACTGTGTGTCAGTGTGCATCACTGTGTGTGTGTGTGTGTGTCAGTGTGTATCACCGTGTGTGTGTGTGTCAGTGTGTATCACTGAGTGTGTGTGGGTCAGTGTGTATCACTGTGTGTGTGTATATGACAGTGTGTATCACTGTGTGTGTGTGTGTGTGTGTCAGTGTGTATCACCGTGTGTGTGTGTGTCAGTGTGAATCACTGAGTGTGTGTGGGTCAGTGTGTATCACTGTGTGTGTGTGTATGACAGTGTGTATCACTGTGTGTCAGTGTGTATCACTGTGTGTGTGAGTGTGTGGGTCAGTGTGCATCACTGTGTGTGTGTGTGTGTGTGTGTGTGTCAGTGTGTATCCCTGTCTGTGTGGGGGTCAGTGTGTATCACTGTGTGTGTGTGTGGCTCAGTGTGTATCACTGTGTGTCAGTGTGCATCACTGTGTGTGTGTGTGTCAGTGTGTATCACTGTGTGAAGGGGGTCAGTGTGTATCACTGTGCGTGTGTGGGTCAATGTGTATCACTGTGGGTGTGTGGGTCAGTGAGTATCACTGTGTGAGGGGGGTCAGTGTGTATCACTGTGGGTGTGTGGGTCAGTGTGTATCACTGTGTGTGCGTGTCAGTGTGTATCACTGTATGTGTGTGTGTCAGCGTGTATTACTGTGTGTGTGTCAGTGTATGTCACTGTGTGTGTATGTGTCAGTGTGTATCACTGTGTCTATGTGGGTCAGTGTGTAACACTGTGTGCGTGTCAACATGTGTGTGTGGGTCAGTTTGTGTCACTGTGTTTCTGTGAGTCAGTGTGCATCACTGTGTGTGTGTGCGAGTGTGTATCACTGTGTATCACTGTGTGTGGGTGTGTGTTTAGGTGTGCAACAGTGTGTCTGTGTTGTTCAGTGTGTATCACTGTGTGTGTGTGTGTGTGTGTCACTGTGTATCACTGTGTGTCAGTGTGCATCACTGTGTGTGTGTGTGTGTCAGTGTGTATCACCGTGTGTGTGTGTGTCAGTGTGCATCACTGAGTGTGTGTGGGTCAGTGTGTATCACTGTGTGTGTGTATATGACAGTGTGTATCACTGTGTGTGTGTGTGTGTCAGTATGTATCACCGTGTGTGTGTGTGTCAGTGTGTATCACTGAGTGTGTGTGGGTCAGTGTGTATCACTGTGTGTGTGTGTATGACAGTGTGTATCACTGTGTGTCAGTGTGTATCACTGTGTGTGTGAGTGTGTGCGTCAGTGTGCATCACTGTGTGTGTTTGTGTGTGTGTCAGTGTGTATCCCTGTCTGTGTGGGGGTCAGTGTGTATCACTGTGTGTGTGTGTGTGTGGGTCAGTGTGTATCACTGTGTGTCAGTGTGCATCACTGTGTGTGTGTGTGTCAGTGTGTAACACTGTGTGAGGGGGGTCAGTGTGTATGACTGTGTGTGTGTGGGTCAGTGTGTATCACTGTGGGTGTGTGGGTCAGTGAGTAGCACTGTGTGAGGGGGGTCAGTGTGTATCACTGTGGGTGTGTGGGTCAGTGTGTATCACTGTGTTTGTGTGGGTCAGTGTGTGTCACTGTGTGTGTGGGTCAGTGTATGTCACTGTGTGTTTGTGTGGGTCCGTGTGCATTACAGTTTGTGTGTGTGTGTGTGTGTGCGTGGGTGTGTATCAGTGTGTGTTTGTGTGTGTCCGTGTGTTTCACTGTGTGTGTGTTTGGTCAGTGTGTATCACTGTGTGCGGGGGACAGTGTGTATCACTGTGTGTGTTTGTGTCAGTGTGTGTCACTGTGTGTGCGTGTGTCAGTGAGTATCACTGTGTGCGTGTGTGTCACTGTGTGCCACTGTGTGTGTGTGTGTGTGTGTGTGTGTCAGTGTGTATCACTGTGTGTGTGTGGGTCAGTGTGGATCACTGTGTGTGTGTGTGTGTGTGTGTGTGTCAGTGTGTATCACTGTGTGTGTGTCAGTGTGTGTCAATGTGTGTGTGTGGGTCAGTGTGTATCAGTGTGTGTGTGGGGGTCAGTGTGTATCACTGTGTATGTGTGTGTGTGTGTCAGTGTGCATCACTGTGTGTGTGGGTCAGTGTGTATCACTGTGTGTGTGTGTGTCACTGTGTGTGTGTGTCACTGTGTGTGTGTGTGTCAGTGTGTGCCACTGTGTGTGTGTGCGTCAGTGTGCATCACTGTGTGTGTGTGTCAGTGTGCATCACTGTGTGTGTGTGTGTCACTGTGTGTGTGTGTCACTGTGTGTGTGTGTGTCAGTGTGTACCACTGTGTGTGTGTGCGTCAGTGTGTCTCACTGTGTGTGTGTGTCAGTGTGCATCACTGTGTGTGTGTGTGTGTGTGTGTGTCAGTGTGCGTCACTGTGTGTGTGTCAGTGTGTGTCACTGTGTGTGTGCGTGTCAGTGTGTATCACTGTGTGTGTGTGCGTCAGTGTGCATCACTGTGTGTGTGTGTGTCAGTATGTATCACTGTGTGCGTGTGTCAAAGTGTGTGTGTGTGTGTCAGTGTGCGTCACTTTGTGTGTGTGTGTCAGTGTGTATCACTGTGTGTGGGGGGGTCAGTGTGTATCACTGTGTGAGTGTGTGTCAGTGTGTATCACTGTGTGTCTGTGGGTCAGTGTGCATCACTGTGTGTGTGTGGGTCAGTGTGTATTACTGTGTGTGTGTGTGTGTGTGTGTCAGTGTGTATTACTGTGTGTGTGTGTCAGTGTGTGTCACTGTGTGTGTGTGTGTGTCAGTGTGTATCACTGTGTGTGTTTGTGTGTGTATATATTGATATTATACATATATAATCCATATCAGTGTGGATGTGTTTGTGTGTGCGCGTGTTGTCCCAAATCTGGAGATTTCCCAGTCTTCTTGGGTTGGATTGGGGGAAGGCTAACTTTATTGGGATCAGGCAGAAATTGGCAGCTCTTAATTGGGAGAGGTTGTTTGAGGGTAAATCCACATCTGGTATGTGGCAGTCTTTTAAGGAACGGTTGTTAGGGCTACAGGACAAGCATGTGCCTGTAAAAAAGAAGGATAGGAAGGGTAGGATTAGAGAACCGTGGATAACCAGGGAAATTGAGGGACTGGTCAAAAGGAAAAGAGAGGCGTATGTTAGGTCCAAGCAGCTAAAAACGGAGGGAGCTCTGGAGGAGTACAATGAAAGTAGGAAAATACTCAAACGGGGAATTAGAAGAGCAAAAAGGGGTCATGAAATGTTCATGGCAGACAGGATTAAGGAGAATCCCAAGGCATTTTATTCATACGTTAGGAACAAAAGGGTTGTGAGGGAAAAAATTGGACCTCTCAGGGACAAAAGTGGGGACTTATGCTTGGAGCCCAAAAAATGTAGGGGAGATCCTAAATTAATACTTTGCGTCGGTATTCACAAAGGAGAGGGATGTGTTGACTGGGAGTGTCTCGGAGGGGAGTGTTGAACCGTTGGAGAAAATCTCCATTACAAAGGAGGAGGTGTTAGGTTTGTTCGAGAATATAAAGACTGACAAATCCCCAGGGCCTGATGGAATCTATCCAAGGCTGCTCAGGGAGACGAGAGGTGAAATCGTTGTGCCTCTGACGCAAATCTTTGTCTCATCACTGGACACAGGTGAGGTCCCAGAGGATTGGGGGATAGCCAATGTGGTCCCGTTATTTAAGAAGGGTAGGAAGGATAACCCGGGTAATTATAGGCCGGTGAGCTTGACGTCCGTGGTGGGGAAGTTGTTGGAGAAGATTCTTAGAGATAGGATGTATGCGCATTTAGAAAGGAATAAACTCATTAACGATAGTCAGCATGGTTTTGTGAGAGGGAGGTCATGCCTCACTAACCTGGTGGTGTTTTTTGAAGAAGTGAGCAAAATGGTTGACGAAGGGCCGTGGATGTTGTCTGTATGGACTTTAGTAAAGCGTTTGACAAAGTCCCTCATGGTAGGCTAGTGAAAAAGGTTGGATCCCATGGGATAAAGGGGGAGGTGGCTAGATAGGTGGAGAACTGGCTTGGTCATAGAAGACAGAGGGTGGTAGTGGAAGGGTCTTTTTCCGGCTGGAGGCATGTGACTAGTGGTGTTCCGCAGGGCTCTGTATTGGGACCTCTGCTGTTTGTGATTTATATAAATGATCTGGAAGAAGGAGTAACTGGGGTGATCAGTAAGTTTGCGGACGACACAAAACTGGCAGGACTTGCAGATAGTGAGGAACATTGTCAGAGGCTACAGAAGGATATAGATAGGCTGGAAATTTGGGCAAGGAAATGGCAGATGGAGTTCAATCCTGATGAATGCGAAGTGATGCATTTTGGTGGGAATAATGTAGGGAGGAGCTACACGATAAATGGAAGAACCATAAAGGGTGTAGAGACGCAGAGGGACCTGGGTGTGTAAGTCCACAGATCTTTGAAGGTGACGTCACAGGTGGAGAAGGTGGTGAAGAAGGCATATGGCATGCTTGCCTTTATAGGACGGGGCATAGAGTATAAGAGTTGGGGTCTGATGTTGCAGATGTATAGAACGTTGGTTCGGCCGCCTTTGGAATACTGCGTCCAGTTCTGGTCGCCACACTACCAGAAGGACGTGGAGGCTTTGGAGAGAGTACAGAGGAGGTTTACCAGGATGTTGCCTGCTATGGAGGGGCGTGGTTATGAGGAGAGATTGGGGAAACTGGGGTTGTTCTCCTTGGAAAGACGGAGGATGAGGGGAGACTTAATAGAGGTGTATAAAATTATGAAAGGCATAGATAGGGTGAACGGTGGGAAGCTTTTCCCCGGGTCCGTGGTGACGTTCACGAGGGGCCATAGGTTCAAGGTGAAGGGGGGGAGGTTTAACACAGATATCAGAAGGACATATTTCACACAGAGGGTCGTGGGGGCCTGGAATGTGTTGCCGGGCAAGGTGGTGGAGGCGGACACACTGGGAACGTTTAAGACTTATCTAGACAGCTATATGAACGGAGTGGGAATGGAGGGATACAAAAGAGTGGTCTAGTCTGGACCAGGGAGCGGCGCGGGCTAATTGTTCCTTGTTTCTCGTTTCAAGGCTTCATTCTATGATCATCTTGCTGGTGCCAGTACAGAGCGAGACTGCGGATAGTTGGGAACCTGTCTCGGGGGCAGAGAATTCATATGGTGTTCGTGGAAGTGGAAATGACTAGGGTTGGGAAGCATTTTCCGATCAGGGCCATTGTGATCTCCTGGACTCGTTTCGATCGCCTCAGGGGGTCGGAGAGGAATTTCCCAGATTTTTTTCCCCCATATTGGCCCTGGGGTTTTTCACTCTGGGTTTTCGCCTCTCCCTGGAGATCACATGGTCTGGAATGGAGGGGTGGGGGTGAGTTAATAGGTTGTAATGAACAAAGCATCGTAGCTGTGAGGGACAGCTCGGTGGATAGGATATTGGTATGCAGATAGGCTGGAAAATTGGGCGGGGATCCTGGATTCAGGATTCAATCCTGGACCGGGGAGCGGCGCGGGCTTGGAGGGCCGAATGGCCTGTTCCTGTGCTGTATTGTTCTTTGTTCTTTGTTCTGAGGGGTTAAACCCCCTCTTGAAGCTGAGCGAAACCCTTTTAAAAACATGGCAGTATCTGTAAGGAGCTTTGAGCTTTAACAAAGGGTCACCTGGACTCGAAACGTCAGCTCTTTCCTCTCCTTACAGATGCTGCCAGACATGCTGAGATTTTCCAGCGATTCCTCTTTTGGTTTCAGATTCCAGCAGCCGCAGTAATTTGCTTTTATCCTTTTAAAAACATAATCCATCAGCGCATAGAGACATCACGGATACTGATTCACACAAAGTGAGAGAGACAGAGAGAGAGTGACAGAGAGAGATACAGAGTGAGAGAGGCAGAAATTCACCACCACCCCCTCCTAGGAATTAGAGTGACGAAAGGCTCAACTTCTAAAACTGAATTGTAAAGGTGTCTGTGCATTCTATTTAATAATTAGCTTCATTGCTCTCTCTCACATTCCTGTTATTTTGGATACAGAACAAACTAATAGACCATTTCATATGACAGAGTTAATTTTCTGTTTGTCATCCACCAAAGGGTTAACATATTTGTGTCGAATTGCAAAGCTTGGCTATTTGAACCGCAGGTCTTCAAACTCCAGCCGCCACCGCGTTTGGGGTCATACAGAGACAACAACACACGAGTGTGGCCTGTGGAACAGGCCTCAGTTCATCATCCTCCTCTGGAGAAAATCTCTGGTCCAAGGGTTCCGAGTCACATTTCAGTCTTCAAAATTCAAATTCCTGGGGAGAAGAAATAGAGAAAAATAATTAATTAAATTCAAGACCCAGCTCATCACCAATGGGGGGAATCACACAGACTCCGCTCATCGGCAATGGGCTGGCCAGCGATCGAGCTGTCTGGCAAACTGCAGGCTGACAGATCGGCGCCACTGCACATGCACAGAGTTCAGGAACTTTCAGACTCCGGCCTGAATAGGCCCCGCCCCCCCGATCTTTTAATGATATTCACTATTGTGGCCTCTGCGTTGCACAGATTGTGGGAGATTCGAGTCTGAACTCCCACGGAAAAAACCCAGCGTGATTTACACCAGTTTTCCAGCCAATTCAGCACTTAGAACTTTGTTGGGAGAATCGCCCCCTGGGTCTTGTATCGACGAGATAGTCAACATCTTTTCCAAAAGGGAGGGGAGTCTAAAACAAGAGGGACAGGTTTAAGGTGAGAGGGGAGAGATACAGAAGGATCCAGAGGGGGGCACATTTTTCACACAGCGGGTAATGAGTGTCTGGAACAAGCTGCCAGAGGCAATAGCAGAGGTGGGTACAATTTTGTCTGATGCAAAGCATTTAGACAGTTACATGGGTAAGATGGGTACAGAGGGATATGGGCCAAATGCGGGCAATTGGGACTAGCTTAGTGGTTAAAACAAAGAGTGGTAAGTTGTGTCGAAGGGCCTGTTTCCATGGTGTGAACCTCGATGACTAACTTTCATAGATACGGGATCTGAAATGTCTCAGGGGGGGGTGCGGGGGAGGGGGGGGGTGCGGGGGAGGGGGGGCTGCGGGGGAGGGGGGGCTGCGGGGGAGGGGAGGGGGGGTGCGGGGGAGGGGAGGGTGCGGGGGAGGGGAGGGTGAAAGGGAGGGGAGGGGGTGCGGGGGAGGGGGGGTGCGGGGGAGGGGGGGTGCGGTGGGGGGGTGTGCGGGGGAGGGGGGGTGCGGGGGAGGGGGGGGTGCGGGGGAGGGGGGGTGCGGGGGAGTGTAGGGAGGGGTGCAGGGGAGTGGGGGTGCGGGGGAGGGGAGGGGGGGTGCGGGGGAGGGGAGGGGGGTGCGGGGGAGGGGGGGTGCGGGGGAGGGGGGGAGGGTGTCGCGCGGGGGGAGGGGGTCGCGCAGGGGGAGGGGGGTGCGGGGGAGGGGGTGTGGGGGGGAGGGGGCGCGGGGGTGCGGGGGAGGGCGGGGCGCGGGTGAGGGGGGTGCGGAGGAGGTGGCGTATGTGGGAGGGGGCGCGCGGGGGAAGGGGGTGCGGGGGAGGGGGCGTGGGGGGGAGGGGGGCGCGGCGGAGGGGGGCGTGCGGGGGCGCGGGCGTGGGGGGGAGGGGGGGCGCGGGGGAGGGTGCGTGGGGGGAGGGGGGGCGCGGTGGAGGGGGGCGTGCGGGGGAGGGGGTGCGGGGGAGGGGGGGCGCGGGTGAGGTGGGTGCGGAGGAGGTGGCGTATGTGGGAGGGGGGCGCGCGGGGGAAGGGGGTGCGGGGGAGGGGGCGTGGGGGGGAGGGGGGGCGCGGGGAAGGGGGGCGCGGCGGAGGGGGGCGTGCGGGGGAGGGGGCGTGGGGGGGAGGGGGGGCGCGGGGGAGGGTGCGTGCGGGGGAGGGTGCGTGCGGGGAAGGGGGGCGCGGGGGAGGGGGGGCGCGGTGGAGGGGGACGAGGGGAGGGGGGCGGGGGAGGGGGGCGTGGGGGGGAGGGGGCGTGGGGGAGGGGGCGTGGGGGGGAGGGGGCGTGGGGGGGAGTGGACATGGGGGGGAGGGGGCGTGGGGGGGAGTGGGCGTGGGGGGGAGCGGGCGTGGGGGGGAGGGGGCGTGGGGGAGGGGGCGTGGGGGGGAGCGGGGCGCGGGGAGGGGGCGTGGGGGGGAGGGGGCGTGGGGGGGAGGGGGCGTGCGGGGGAGGGGGGCGCGCGGGGGGAGGGGAGGAGCGCGTGGGGAGGGGGGCGGGGGGAGTCGGGGCGTGGGGGGGAGGGGGGGGCATGGGGGGGAGGGGGCGTCGGGAGGGGGTTCGCGCGGGGGGGGGGCGCGCGGGGGAGGAGGGGGCATGGGGGGAGGGGGGTGCGGGGGTGCGCGGGGGGGAGGGGGACGTGGGGGTGCGCGGGGGAGGGGAGGGGGATGCGGGGGAGGGGAGTGGGTTGAGGGGGAGGGGGGTGTGGGGGAGGGGAGGGGTGCGGGGGAGGGGAGGGTGCGGGGGATGGAGGGGTGGGGGGAGTCGGGGCGTGGGGGGGAGGGGGGGGGCATGGGGGGTAGGGGGCGTCGGGAGGGGGTTCGCGCGGGGGGAGGGGGGCGCGCGGGGGAGGAGGGGGCATGGGCGGGAGGGGGGTGCGGGGGTGCGCGGGGGGAGGGGGACGTGGGGGTGCGCGGGGAGGGGAGGGGATGCGGGGGAGGGGAGTGGGTTGAGGGGGAGTGGGGTGTGGGGGAGGGGAGGGGTGCGGGGGAGGGGGAGGGTGCGGGGGATGGAGGGTGGGGGGAGTCGGGGCGTGGGGGGGAGGGGGGGGCATGGGGGAGGGGGCGTCGGGAGGAGGTTCGCGCGGGGGGAGGGGGGCGCGCGGGGGAGGAGGGGGCATGGGGGGGAGGGGGGTGCGGGGGTGCGCGGGGGGAGGGGGACGTGGGGGTGCGCGGGGGAGGGGAGGGGGATGCGGGGGAGGGGAGTGGGTTGCGGGGGAGGGGGGTGTGGGGGAGGGGAGGGGTGCGGGGGAGGGGAGGGTGCGGGGGATGGGGGGGTGCGGGGGAGGGGAGGGGTGCGGGCGAGCGGGGGGTGCGGGGGAGGGGGGGTGCGGGGGGAGGGGAGGGGTGCGGGGGAGGGGGGGTGCGGGGGTTGAAGGGGTGCGGGGGAGGGGGGGTGCGGGGGAGGGAGGGTGCGGGGGAGCGGAGGGGTGCGGGGGAGGGGGTTGCGGGGGAGGGGGGGTGCGGGGAGGGGAGGGCGGTGCCGGGAAGGGGAGGGGGGGGCGGGGGAGGGGAGTGGTGCGGGGGAGGGGAGGGGTGCGGGTGAGGGGGGGTGCGGGGGAGGGGGTGTGCGGGGGAGGGGAGGGGTGCGGGGGAGGGGGGGTGCGGGGGAGGGGGGGTGCGGGGGAGGGGAGGGGGGTACCGGGTAGGGGAGGGGGGTGCGGGGGAGGTGCGGGAGGGGTGCGAGGGAGGGGTGCGGGGGAGGAGAGGGACGGGTGCGGGGGAGGAGAGGGAGGGGTGCGGGGGAGGGGAGGGTGGGGTGCGCGGGAGGGGAGGGAGGGGTGCGGGGGAGGGGGGGGGAGGGGAGGGAGGGGTGCGGGGGAGGGGGGGTGGCGGGGGAGTGTAGGGAGGGGTGCAGGGGAGTGGGGTGCGGGGGAGGGGAGGGGGGTGCGGGGGAGGGGAGGGGGGTGCGGGGGAGGGGGGTGCGGGGTAGGGGGGGGGGTGTCGCGCGGGGGGAGCGGGTCGCGCAGGGGGAGGGGGGTGCGGGGGAGGGGGTGTGGGGGTGAGGGGGGGCGCGGGGGAGGGTGCGTGGGGGGAGGGGGGGCGCGGTGGAGGGGGGCGTGCGGGGGAGGGGGTGCGGGGGAGGGGGGCGCGGGTGAGGTGGGTGCGGAGGAGGTGGCGTATGTGGGAGGGGGGCGCGCGGGGGAAGGGGGTGCGGGGGAGGGGGCGTGGGGGGGGAGGGGGGGCGCGGGGAAGGGGGGCGCGGCGGAGGGGGCGTGCGGGGGAGGGGGCGTGGGGGGGAGGGGGGCGCGGGGGAGGGTGCGTGCGGGGGAGGGTGCGTGCGGGGAAGGGGGGCGCGGGGGAGGGGGGGCGCGGTGGAGGGGGACGCGGGGAGGGGGGCGGGGGGAGGGGGGCGTGGGGGGAGGGGGCGTGGGGGAGGGGGCGTGGGGGGAGGGGGCGTGGGGGGGAGTGGGCGTGGGGGGGAGCGGGCGTGGGGGGAGGGGGCGTGGGGGAGGGGGCGTGGGGGGAGCGGGGCGCGGGGAGGGGGCGTGGGGGGGAGGGGGCGTGGGGGGGAGGGGGCGTGCGGGGGAGGGGGGCGCGGGGAGGGGAGGGGAGGAGCGCGTGGGGAGGGGGGGCGGGGGGAGTCGGGGCGTGGGGGGAGGGGGGGGCATGGGGGGGAGGGGGCGTCGGGAGGGGGTTCGCGCGGGGGGAGGGGGGCGCGCGGGGGAGGAGGGGGCATGGGGGGAGGGGGGTGCGGGGGTGCGCGGGGGGGAGGGGGACGTGGGGGTGCGCGGGGGAGGGGAGGGGGATGCGGGGGAGGGGAGTGGGTTGAGGGGGAGGGGGGTGTGGGGGAGGGGAGGGGTGCGGGGGAGGGGAGGGTGCGGGGGATGGAGGGGTGGGGGGAGTCGGGGCGTGGGGGGGAGGAGGGGGCATGGGGGGGAGGGGGCGTCGGGAGGGGGTTCGCGCGGGGGGAGGGGGGCGCGCGGGGGAGGAGGGGGCATGGGCGGGAGGGGGGTGCGGGGGTGCGCGGGGGGGAGGGGGACGTGGGGGTGCGCGGGGGAGGGGAGGGGGATGCGGGGGAGGGGAGTGGGTTGAGGGGGAGGGGGGTGTGGGGGAGGGGAGGGGTGCGGGGGAGGGGAGGGTGCGGGGGATGGAGGGGTGGGGGGAGTCGGGGCGTGGGGGGGAGGGGGGGCATGGGGGGGAGGGGGCGTCGGGAGGGGGTTCGCGCGGGGGGAGGGGGGCGCGCGGGGGAGGAGGGGTCATGGGAGGGAGGGGGGTGCGGGGGTGCGCGGGGGGGAGGGGGACGTGGGGGTGCGCGGGGGAGGGGAGGGGGATGCGGGGGAGGGGAGTGGGTTGAGGGGGAGGGGGGTATGGGGGAGGGGAGGGGTGCGGGGGAGGGGAGGGTGCGGGGGATGGGGGGGTGCGGGGGAGGGGAGGGGTGCGGGCGAGCGGGGGGTGCGGGGGAGGGGGGGTGCGGGGGAGGGGAGGGTTGCGGGGGAGGGGGGGTGCGGGGGTTGAAGGGGTGCGGGGGAGGGGGGGTGCGGGGGAGGGAGGGTGCGGGGGAGCGGAGGGGTGCGGGGGAGGGGGTTGCGGGGGAGGGGGGGTGCGGGGGAGGGGAGGGCGGTGCCGGGAAGGGGAGGGGGGTGCGGGGGAGGGGAGTGGTGCGGGGGAGGGGAGGGGTGCGGGTGAGGGGGGGTGCGGGGGTGGGGGTGTGCGGGGGAGGGGAGGGGTGCGGGGGAGGGGGGTTGCGGGGGAGGGGGGGGTGCGGGGGAGGGGAGGGGGGTACCGGGTAGGGGAGGGGGGTGCGGGGGAGGAGCGGGAGGGGTGCGAGGGAGGTGTGCGGGGGAGGAGAGGGACGGGTGCGGGGGAGGAGAGGGAGGGGTGCGGGGGAGGGGAGGGTGGGGTGCGCGGGAGGGGAGGGAGGGGTGCGGGGGAGGGGGGGAGGGGAGGGAGGGGTGCGGGGGAGGGGAGGGGGGTGCGGGGGAGGGAGGGAGGGGTGCGGGGGAGGGGGGGTGCGGGGGAGTATAGGGAGGGGTGCAGGGGAGTGGGGGTGCGGGGGAGGGGAGGGGGGGTGCGGGGGACGGGAGGGGGGTGCGGGGGAGGGGGGGTGCGGGGGAGGGGGGGGTGTCGCGCGGGGGGAGGGGGTCGCGCAGGGGGAGGGGGGTGCGGGGGAGGGGGTGTGGGGGGGAGGGGGCGCGTGGGTGCGGGGGAGGGCGGGGCGCGGGTGAGGGGGGTGCGGAGGAGGTGCCGTATGTGGGAGGGGGGCGCGCGGGGGAAGGGGGTGCGGGGGAGAGGGCGTGGGGGGGAGGGGGGCGCGGCGGAGGGGGGGGTGCGGGGGAGGGGGCGTGGGGGGAGGGGGGCGCGGGGGAGGGTGCGTGGGGGGAGGGGGGAGCGGTGGAGGGGGGCGTGCGGGGGAGGGGGTGCGGGGAGGGGGGGCGCGGATGAGGGGGGTGCGGAGGAGGTGGCGTATGTGGGAGGGGGCGCGCGGGGGAAGGGGGTGCGGGGGAGGGGGCGTGGGGTGGAGGGGGGGCGCGGGGGAGGGTGCGTGCGGGGAGGGTGCGTGCGGGGAAGGGGGGCGCGGGGGAGGGGGGGCGCGGTGGAGGGGGGGCGCGGGGAGGGGGGCGGGGGAGGGGGGCGTGGGGGGGAGGGGGCGTGGGGGAGGGGGCGTGGGGGGGAGGGGGCGTGGGGGGGAGTGGGCATGGGGGGGAGGGGGCGTGGGGGGAGTGGGCGTGGGGGGGAGCGGGCGTGAGGGGGAGGGGGCGTGGGGGAGGGGGCGTGGGGGGGAGCGGGGCGCGGGGACGGGGCGTGGGGGGGAGGGGGCGTGGGGGGGAGGGGGCATTGGGGGGAGGGGGCGTGCGGGGGAGGGGAGGGGGGTGCCGGGTAGGGGAGGGGGGTGCGGGGGAGGAGCGGGAGGGGTGCGAGGGAAGGGTGCGGGGGAGGAATGGGAGGGGTGCGGGGGAGGAGAGGGAGGGGTGCGGGGGAGGGGAGGGAGGGGTGCGCGGGAGGGGAGGGAGGGGTGCGGGGGAGAGGAGGGGGGGGAGGGGAGGGAGGGGTGCGGGGGAGGGGAGGGGGGTGCGGGGGAGGGAGGGAGGGGTGCGGGGGAGGGGAGGGAGTGGTGCGCGGGAGGGGAGGGAGTGGTGCAGGGAGGGTAGGGAGGGGGGAGGGGGAGGGAGGGGTGCGGGGGAGGGGAGGGGGGTCCGGGGGAGGGGAGGGCGGGGGAGGGGAGGGAGGGGTGCGGGGAGGGGAGGAGAGGGGGGTGCGGGGGAGGGGAGGGAGGGGGAGGGTAGGGAGGGGGGCGGGGGAGTGGAGGTGGGGTGCGGGGAGGGGAGGTGGGTTGCGGGGAGGCGGGGTGCGGGGGAGGGCGAGCGCGGGGGAGGGGGCGCGCGGGGGAGGGGGGGAGGTGGTCGCGCGGGGGGAGGGGGTCGCGCAGAGGGAGAGGGGTGCGGGGGAGGGGGCGTGGGGGGAGGGGGCGCGGGGGTGCGGGGGAGGGGGGGGCGCGGGTGAGGGGGTGCGGAGGAGGTGGCGTATGTGGGAGGGGGGCGCGCGGGTGAGGGGGTGCGGGGGAGGGGGCGTGGGGGGGAGGGGGGCCGCGGGAAGGGGGGGCGCGGGGAAGGGGGGTGCGGGGGAGGGGGGCGGGGGAGGGGGCGTGGGGGGACGGGGGGCGCGGGGAAGGGGGGGTGCGGGGGGAGGGGGGGCGGGGGAGGGGGGGGGTGCGGGGGAGGGGAGGGTGCGGGGGAGGGGAGGGTGCGGGGAGGGGAGCGGGGGTGCGGGGGAGGGGAGGGGGGTGCGGGGGAGGGGAGGGCGAGGGGGTTCGGGGGAGCGCGGGTGAGGGGGACGTGCGGGGCGCTCGGGGGAGGGGGGCGCGCGGGGGAGGGGGGCGCGGGGGAGGGGGGCGCGGGGGAGGCGGGCGCGGGGAGGGGGGGCGCGGGGGAGGGGGGCCGCGGGGGAAGGGGGGCGCGGCGGAGGGGGGCGTGCGGGGGAGGGGGCGTGGGGGGAGGGGAGGGCGCGGGGGAGGGTGCGTGCGGGGAAGGGGGGCGGGGGGGTGGGGGGCGCGGTGGAGCGGGGCGGGGGAGAGGGGTGTGGGGGGGAGGGGGCGTGGGGGAGGGGGCGTGGGGGGGAGCGGGCGTGGGGGGAGGGGGCGTGGGGGAGGGGGCGTGGGGGGGAGCGGGGCGCGGGGAGGGGGCGTGGGGGGGAGGGGGCGTGGGGGGGAGGGGGCGTGCGGGGGAGGGGGGCGCGCGGGGGGAGGGGAGGAGCGCGTGGGGAGGGGGGGCGGGGGGAGTCGGGGCGTGGGGGGGAGGGGGGGGCATGGGGGGGAGGGGGCGTCGGGAGGGGATTCGCGCGGGGGGAGGGGGGCGCGCGGGGGAGGAGGGGGCATGGGGGGAGGGGGGTGCGGGGGTGCGCGGGGGGAGGGGGACGTGGGGGTGCGCGGGGGAGGGGAGGGGGATGCGGGGGAGGGGAGTGGGTTGAGGGGGAGGGGGGTGTGGGGGAGGGGAGGGGTGCGGGGGAGGGGAGGGTGCGGGGGATGGAGGGGTGGGGGGAGTCGGGGCGTGGGGGGGAGGAGGGGGCATGGGGGGGAGGGGGCGTCGGGAGGGGGTTCGCGCGGGGGGAGGGGGGCGCGCGGGGGAGGAGGGGGCATGGGCGGGAGGGGGGTGCGGGGGTGCGCGGGGGGGAGGGGGACGTGGGGGTGCGCGGGGGAGGGGAGGGGGATGCGGGGGAGGGGAGTGGGTTGAGGGGGAGGGGGGTGTGGGGGAGGGGAGGGGTGCGGGGGAGGGGAGGGTGCGGGGGATGGAGGGGTGGGGGGAGTCGGGGCGTGGGGGGAGGGGGGGCATGGGGGGGAGGGGGCGTCGGGAGGGGGTTCGCGCGGGGGGAGGGGGGCGCGCGGGGGAGGAGGGGGCATGGGGGGGAGGGGGGTGCGGGGGTGCGCGGGGGGGAGGGGGACGTGGGGGTGCGCGGGGGAGGGGAGGGGGATGCGGGGGAGGGGAGTGGGTTGAGGGGGAGGGGGGTGTGGGGGAGGGGAGGGGTGCGGGGGAGGGGAGGGTGCGGGGGATGGGGGGGTGCGGGGGAGGGGAGGGGTGCGGGCGAGCGGGGGGTGCGGGGGAGGGGGGGTGCGGGGGAGGGGAGGGTTGCGGGGGAGGGGGGGTGCGGGGGTTGAAGGGGTGCGGGCGGGGAGGGGGGGTGCGGGGGAGGGAGGGTGCGGGGGAGCGGAGGGGTGCGGGAGAGGGGGGTTGCGGGGGAGGGGGGGTGCGGGGGAGGGGAGGGCGGTGCCGGGAAGGGGAGGGGGGTGCGGGGGAGGGGAGTGGTGCGGGGGAGGGGAGGGGTGCGGGTGAGGGGGGGTGCGGGGGTGGGGGTGTGCGGGGGAGGGGAGGGGTGCGGGGGAGGGGGGGTGCGGGGGAGGGGGGGTGCGGGGGAGGGGAGCGGGGTACCGGGTAGGGGAGGGGGGTGCGAGGGAGGAGCGGGAGGGGTGCGAGGGAGGGGTGCGGGGGAGGAGAGGGACGGGTGCGGGGAGGAGAGGGAGGGGTGCGGGGGAGGGGAGGGTGGGGTGCGCGGGAGGGGGAGGGAGGGGTGCGGGGGAGGGGGGGGAGGGGAGGGAGGGGTGCGGGGGAGGGGAGGGGGGTGCGGGGGAGGGAGGGAGGGGTGCGGGGGAGGGGGGGTGCGGGGGAGTATAGGGAGGGGTGCAGGGGAGTGGGGGTGCGGGGGAGGGGAGGGGGGGTGCGGGGGACGGGGAGGGGGGTGCGGGGGAGGGGGGGTGCGGGGGAGGGGGGGGTGTCGCGCGGGGGGAGGGGGTCGCGCAGGGGGAGGGGGGTGCGGGGGAGGGGGTGTGGGGGGGAGGGGGCGCGTGGGTGCGGGGGAGGGCGGGGCGCGGGTGAGGGGGGTGCGGAGGAGGTGCCGTATGTGTGAGGGGGGCGCGCGGGGGAAGGGGGTGCGGGGGAGGGGGCGTGGGGGGGAGGGGGGCGCGGCGGAGGGGGGCGTGCGGGGGAGGGGGCGTGGGGGGGAGGGGGGCGCGGGGGAGGGTGCGTGGGGGGAGGGGGGCGCGGTGGAGGGGGGCGTGCGGGGGAGGGGGTGCGGGGAGGGGGGGCGCGGATGAGGGGGGTGCGGAGGAGGTGGCGTATGTGGGAGGGGGCGCGCGGGGGAAGGGGGTGCGGGGGAGGGGGCGTGGGGTGGAGGGGGGGCGCGGGGAGGGTGCGTGCGGGGGAGGGTGCGTGCGGGGAAGGGGGGCGCGGGGGAGGGGGGGCGCGGTGGAGGGGGGCGCGGGGAGGGGGGCGGGGGAGGGGGGCGTGGGGGGAGGGGGCGTGGGGGAGGGGGCGTGGGGGGGAGGGGGCGTGGGGGGGAGTGGGCATGGGGGGGAGGGGGCGTGGGGGGGAGTGGGCGTGGGGGGGAGCGGGCGTGAGGGGGAGGGGGCGTGGGGGAGGGGGCGTGGGGGGGAGCGGGGCGCGGGGACGGGGCGTGGGGGGGAGGGGGCGTGGGGGGGAGGGGGCATTGGGGGGAGGGGGCGTGCGGGGGAGGGGGGCGCGCGGGGGGAGGGGAGGAGCGCGGGGGGAGGGGGGCGGGGGGAGTCGGGGCGTGGGGGGGAGGGGGGGCTTGGGGGGGAGGGGGCGTCGGGAGGGGGTTCGCGCGGGGGGAGGGGGGCGCGCGGGGGAGGAGGGGGCATGGGGGGGAGCGGGGTGCGGGGGTGCGCGGGGGGGAGGGGGACGTGGGGTTGCGCGGGGGAGGGGAGGGGGATGCGGGGAGGGGAGTGGGTTGAGGGGGAGGGGGGTGTGGGGGAGGGGAGGGGTGCGGGGGAGGGGAGGGTGCGGGGGATGGGGGGGTGGGGGGAGTCGGGGCGTGGGGGGGAGGGGGGGCATGGGGGGGAGGGGGCGTCGGGACGGGGTTCGCGCGGGGGGAGGGGGGCGCGCGGGGGAGGAGGGGGCATGGGGGGAGGGGGGTGCGGGGGTGCGCGGGGGGGAGGGGGACGTGGGGGTGCGCGGGGGAGGGGAGGGGGATGCGGGGGAGGGGAGTGGGTTGAGGGGGATGGGGGTGTGGGGGAGGGGAGGGGTGCGGGGGAGGGGAGGGTGCGGGGATGGAGGGGTGGGGGGAGTCGGGGCGTGGGGGGAGGGGGGGGCATGGGGGGGAGGGGGCGTCGGGAGGGGGTTCGCGCGGGGGGAGGGGGCGCGCGGGGGAGGAGGGGGCATGGGGGGGAGGGGGGTGCGGGGGTGCGCGGGGGGGAGGGGGACGTGGGGGTGCGCGGGGGAGGGGAGGGGGATGCGGGGGAGGGGAGTGGGTTGAGGGGGAGGGGGGTGTGGGGGAGGGGAGGGGTGCGGGGGAGGGGAGGGTGCGGGGGATGGGGGGTGCGGGGGAGGGGAGGGGTGCGGGCGAGCGGGGGGTGCGGGGGAGGGGGGGTGCGGGGGAGGGGAGGGTTGCGGGGGAGGGGGGGTGCGGGGGTTGAAGGGGTGCGGGGGAGGGGGGGTGCGGGGGAGGAGGGTGCGGGGGAGCGGAGGGGTGCGGGAGAGGGGGTTGCGGGGGAGGGGGGGTGCGGGGGAGGGGAGGGCGGTGCCGGGAAGGGGAGTGGGGTGCGGGGGAGGGTAGTGGTGCGGGGGAGGGGAGGGGTGCGGGTGAGGGGGGGTGCGGGGGTGGGGGTGTGCGGGGGAGGGGAGGGGTGCGGGGGAGGGGGGTGCGGGGGAGGGGGGGTGCGGGGGGGAGGGAGCGGGGTACCGGGTAGGGGAGGGGGGTGCGAGGGAGGAGCGGGAGGGGTGCGAGGGAGGGGTGCGGGGGAGGAGAGGGACGGGTGCGGGGGAGGAGAGGGAGGGGTGCGGGGGAGGGGAGGGTGGGGTGCGCGGGAGGGGAGGGAGGGGTGCGGGGGAGGGGGGGGGAGGGGAGGGAGGGGTGCGGGGGAGGGGAGGGGGGTGCGGGGGAGGGAGGGAGGGGTGCGGGGGAGGGGGGGTGCGGGGGAGTATAGGGAGGGGTGCAGGGGAGTGGGGGTGCGGGGGAGGGGAGGGGGGGTGCGGGGGACGGGAGGGGGGTGCGGGGGAGGGGGGGTGCGGGGGAGGGGGGGGTGTCGCGCGGGGGAGGGGGTCGCGCAGGGGGAGGGGGTGCGGGGAGGGGGTGTGGGGGGGAGGGGGCGCGTGGGTGCGGGGGAGGGCGGGGCGCGGGTGAGGGGGGTGCGGAGGAGGTGCCGTATGTGTGAGGGGGGCGCGCGGGGGAAGGGGGTGCGGGGGAGGGGGCGTGGGGGGGAGGGGGGCGCGGCGGAGGGGGGCGTGCGGGGGAGGGGGCGTGGGGGGGAGGGGGGCGCGGGGGAGGGTGCGTGGGGGGAGGGGGGCGCGGTGGAGGGGGGCGTGCGGGGGAGGGGGTGCGGGGGAGGGGGGGCGCGGATGAGGGGGGTGCGGAGGAGGTGGCGTATGTGGGAGGGGGCGCGCGGGGGAAGGGGGTGCGGGGGAGGGGGCGTGGGGTGGAGGGGGGCGCGGGGGAGGGTGCGTGCGGGGGAGGGTGCGTGCGGGGAAGGGGGGCGCGGGGGAGGGGGGGCGCGGTGGAGGGGGGGCGCGGGGAGGGGGGCGGGGGAGGGGGGCGTGGGGGGAGGGGGCGTGGGGGAGGGGCGTGGGGGGGAGGGGGCGTGGGGGGAGTGGGCATGGGGGGGAGGGGGCGTGGGGGGGAGTGGGCGTGGGGGGGAGCGGGCGTGAGGGGGAGGGGGCGTGGGGGAGGGGGCGTGGGGGGGAGCGGGGCGCGGGGACGGGGCGTGGGGGGAGGGGGCGTGGGGGGGAGGGGGCATTGGGGGAGGGGGCGTGCGGGGGAGGGGGGCGCGCGGGGGGAGGGGAGGAGCGCGGGGGGAGGGGGGGCGGGGGGAGTCGGGGCGTGGGGGGGAGGGGGGGCTTGGGGGGGAGGGGGCGTCGGGAGGGGGTTCGCGCGGGGGGAGGGGGGCGCGCGGGGGAGGAGGGGGCATGGGGGGAGCGGGGTGCGGGGGTGCGCGGGGGGGAGGGGGGCGTGGGGTTGCGCGGGGGAGGGGAGGGGGATGCGGGGGAGGGGAGTGGGTTGAGGGGGAGGGGGGTGTGGGGGAGGGGAGGGGTGCGGGGGAGGGGGAGGGTGCGGGGGATGGGGGGGTGGGGGGAGTCGGGGCGTGGGGGGGAGGGGGGGCATGGGGGGGAGGGGGCGTCGGGACGGGGTTCGCGCGGGGGGAGGGGGGCGCGCGGGGGAGGAGGGGGCATGGGGGGAGGGGGGTGCGGGGGTGCGCGGGGGGGAGGGGGACGTGGGGGTGCGCGGGGGAGGGGAGGGGGATGCGGGGGAGGGGAGTGGGTTGAGGGGGAGGGGGGTGTGGGGGAGGGGAGGGGTGCGGGGGAGGGGAGGGTGCGGGGGATGGAGGGGTGGGGGAGTCGGGGCGTGGGGGGAGGGGGGGCATGGGGGGGAGGGGGCGTCGGGAGGGGGTTCGCGCGGGGGGAGGGGGGCGCGCGGGGGAGGAGGGGGCATGGGGGGGAGGGGGGTGCGGGGGTGCGCGGGGGGAGGGGGACGTGGGGGTGCGCGGGGGAGGGGAGGGGGATGCGGGGGAGGGAGTGGTTGAGGGGGAGGGGGGTGTGGGGGAGGGGAGGGGTGCGGGGAGGGGAGGGTGCGGGGGATGGGGGGTGCGGGGGAGGGGAGGGGTGCGGGCGAGCGGGGGGTGCGGGGGAGGGGGGGTGCGGGGGAGGGGAGGGTTGGCGGGGGAGGGGGGGTGCGGGGGTTGAAGGGGTGCGGGGGAGGGGGGGTGCGGGGGAGGGAGGGTGCGGGGGAGCGGAGGGGTGCGGGAGAGGGGATTGCGGGGGAGGGGGGGTGCGGGGGAGGGGAGGGCGGTGCCGGGAAGGGGAGGGGGGTGCGGGGGAGGGGAGTGGTGCGGGGAGGGGAGGGGTGCGGGTGAGGGGGGGTGCGGGGGTGGGGGTGTGCGGGGGAGGGGAGGGGTGCGGGGGAGGGGGGGTGCGGGGGAGGGGGGGTGCGGGGGAGGGGAGCGGGGTACCGGGTAGGGGAGGGGGGTGCGAGGGAGGAGCGGGAGGGGTGCGAGGGAGGGGTGCGGGGGAGGAGAGGGACGGGTGCGGGGAGGAGAGGGAGGGGTGCGGGGGAGGGGAGGGTGGGGTGCGCGGGAGGGGAGGGAGGGGTGCGGGGGAGGGGGGGGGAGGGGAGGGAGGGGTGCGGGGGAGGGGAGGGGGGTGCGGGGGAGGGAGGGAGGGGTGCGGGGGAGGGGGGGTGCGGGGGAGTATAGGGAGGGGTGCAGGGGAGTGGGGGTGCGGGGGAGGGGAGGGGGGGTGCGGGGGACGGGAGGGGGGTGCGGGGGGAGGGGGGGTGCGGGGGAGGGGGGGGGTGTCGCGCGGGGGGAGGGGGTCGCGCAGGGGGAGGGGGGTGCGGGGGAGGGGGTGTGGGGGGGAGGGGGCGCGTGGGTGCGGGGGAGGGCGGGGCGCGGGTGAGGGGGGTGCGGAGGAGGTGCCGTATGTGTGAGGGGGGCGCGCGGGGGAAGGGGGTGCGGGGGAGGGGGCGTGGGGGGGAGGGGGGCGCGGCGGAGGGGGGCGTGCGGGGGAGGGGGCGTGGGGGGGAGGGGGGCGCGGGGGAGGGTGCGTGGGGGGAGGGGGGCGCGGTGGAGGGGGGCGTGCGGGGGAGGGGGGTGCGGGGGAGGGGGGGCGCGGATGAGGGGGGTGCGGAGGAGGTGGCGTATGTGGGAGGGGGCGCGCGGGGGAAGGGGGTGCGGGGGAGGGGGCGTGGGGTGGAGGGGGGGCGCGGGGGAGGGTGCGTGCGGGGAGGGTGCGTGCGGGGAAGGGGGGCGCGGGGGAGGGGGGCGCGGTGGAGGGGGGGCGCGGGGAGGGGGGCGGGGGAGGGGGGCGTGGGGGGGAGGGGGCGTGGGGGAGGGGGCGTGGGGGGGAGGGGGCGTGGGGGGGAGTGGGCATGGGGGGGAGGGGGCGTGGGGGGGAGTGGGCGTGGGGGGGAGCGGGCGTGAGGGGGAGGGGGCGTGGGGGAGGGGGCGTGGGGGGGAGCGGGGCGCGGGGACGGGGCGTGGGGGGGAGGGGGCGTGGGGGGGAGGGGGCATTGGGGGGAGGGGGCGTGCGGGGGAGGGGGGCGCGCGGGGGGAGGGGAGGAGCGCGGGGGGAGGGGGGGCGGGGGGAGTCGGGGCGTGGGGGGGAGGGGGGCTTGGGGGGAGGGGGCGTCGGGAGGGGGTTCGCGCGGGGGGAGGGGGGCGCGCGAGGGAGGAGGGGGCATGGGGGGGAGCGGGGTGCGGGGTGCGCGGGGGGGAGGGGGACGTGGGGTTGCGCGGGGGAGGGGAGGGGGATGCGGGGGAGGGGAGTGGGTTGAGGGGGAGGGGGGTGTGGGGGAGGGGAGGGGTGCGGGGGAGGGGGAGGGTGCGGGGGATGGGGGGTGGGGGGAGTCGGGCGTGGGGGGAGGGGGGCATGGGGGGGAGGGGGCGTCGGGACGGGGTTCGCGCGGGGGGAGGGGGGCGCGCGGGTGGGAGGAGGGGGCATGGGGGGGAGGGGGGTGCGGGGGTGCGCGGGGGGGAGGGGACGTGGGGGTGCGCGGGGGAGGGGAGGGGGATGCGGGGGAGGGGAGTGGGTTGAGGGGGAGGGGGTGTGGGGGAGGGGAGGGGTGCGGGGGAGGGGAGGGTGCGGGGGATGGGGGGGTGCGGGGGAGGGGAGGGTGCGGGCGAGCGGCGGGTGCGGGGGAGGGGGGGTGCGGGGGAGGGGAGGGGTGCGGGGGAGGGGGGTGCGGGGGTTGAAGGGGTGCGGGGGAGGGGGGTGCGGGGGAGGGAGGGTGCGGGGGAAGGGAGGGGTGCGGGGGAGGGGGTTGCGGGGGAGGGGGGGTGCGGGGGAGGGGAGGGGGGTGCCGGGAAGGGGAGGGGGGTGCGGGGGAGGGGAGTGGTGCGGGGGAGGGGAGGGGTGCGGGTGAGGGGGGGTGCGGGGGAGGGGGTGTGCGGGGGAGGGGAGGGGTGCGGGGGAGGGGGGGTGCGGGGGAGGGGGGGTGCGGGGTAGGGGAGGTGGGTGCCGGGTAGGGGAGGGGGTGCGGGGGAGGAGCGGGAGGGGTGCGAGGGAAGGTTGCGGGGGAGGAGAGGGAGGGGTGCGGGGGAGGAGAGGGAGGGGTGCGGGGGAGGGGAGGGAGGGGTGCGCGGGAGGGGAGGGAGGGGTGCGGGGGAGGGGAGGGGGGGGAGGGGAGGGAGGGGTGCGGGGGAGGGGAGGGGGGTGCGGGGGAGGGAGGGAGGGGTGCGGGGGAGGGGAGGGAGTGGTGCGCGGGAGGGGAGGGAGGGGTGCAGGGAGGGTAGGGAGGGGGGAGGGGAGGGAGGGGTGCGGGGGAGGGGAGGGGGGTCCGGGGGAGGGGAGGGCGGGGGGAGGGGAGGGAGGGGTGCGGGGGAGGGGGAGGAGAGGGGGGTGCGGGGGAGGGGAGGGAGGGGGAGGGTAGGGAGGGGGGCGGGGAGTGGAGGTGGGGTGCGGGGAGGGGAGGTGGGTTGCGGGGAGGCGGGGTGCGGGGGAGGGCGAGCGCGGGGGAGGGGGCGCGCGGGGGAGGGGGGGAGGTGGTCGCGCGGGGGGAGGGGGTCGCGCAGAGGGAGAGGGGTGCGGGGGAGGGGCGTGGGGGGGAGGGGGCGCGGGGGGTGCGGGGGAGGGGGGGGCGCGGGTGAGGGGGGTGCGGAGGAGGTGGCGTATGTGGGAGGGGGGCGCGCGGGTGAGGGGGTGCGGGGGAGGGGGCGTGGGGGGGAGGGGGGCCGCGGGGAAGGGGGGGCGCGGGGAAGGGGGGGTGCGGGGGAGGTGGGGCGGGGGAGGGGGCGTGGGGGGACGGGGGGCGCGGGGAAGGGGGGGTGCGGGGGAGGGGGGGCGGGGGAGGGGGGGGTGCGGGGGAGGGGAGGGTGCGGGGAGGGGAGGGTGCGGGGGAGGGGAGCGGGGGTGCGGGGGAGGGGAGGGGGGTGCGGGGGAGGGGAGGGCGAGGGGTTCGGGGGAGCGCGGGTGAGGGGGACGTGCGGGGGCGCTCGGGGGAGGGGGGCGCGCGGGGGAGGGGGGGCGCGGGGGAGGGGGGCGCGGGGGAGGCGGGCGCGGGGAGGGGGGGCGCGGGGGAGGGGGGCCGCGGGGGAAGGGGGGCGCGGCGGAGGGGGGCGTGCGGGGGAGGGGGCGTGGGGGGAGGGGGGGGCGCGGGGGAGGGTGCGTGCGGGGAAGGGGGGCGGGGGGGTGGGGGGCGCGGTGGAGCGGGGCGGGGGAGAGGGGTGTGGGGGGGAGGGGGCGTGGGGGAGGGGGCGTGGGGGGGAGGGGGCGTGGGGGGGAGGGGGCATGGGGGGGATGGGGCGTGCGGGGGAGGGGGCGCGCGGGGGGAGCGGAGGAGCGCGGGGGAGGGGGTTGTCGTGGGGCATGGGGGGAGGGGGCGTGGGGAGGGGGTTCGCCCGGAGGGAGGGGGGCGCGCGGGGGAGGAGGGGGCATGGGGGGAGGGGGGTGCGGGGGTGCGCGAGGGGAGGGGGACGCGGGGGTGCGCGGGGGAGGGCGTGGCGCGTGGGGGGGGGTGCGGGGGAGGGGAGGGGGATGCGGGGGAGGGGAGGGGTGGTGCGGGGGAGGGGGGGTGTGGGGGAGGGGAGTGGTGCGGGGGAGTGGAGGGGTGTGCGGGGGATGGGGGGGGGGGCGGGGGATGGGGGGTTGCGGAGGAGGGGGGTGCGGGGGAGGGGAGGGGTGCGGGGGAGGGGAGGGGTGCGGGGGAGGGGGGGTGCGGAGGAGGGGGGGGGTGCGGGACAGGGGAGGGGGGTGCGGGGGAGGAGAGGGAGGGGTGCGAGGGAGGGGTGCGGGGGAGGAGAGGGAGGGGTGCGCGGGAGGGAGGGGGAGGGAGGGGGCGGGGGAGTGGAGGTGGGGTGCGGGGAGGGAGGGGGGTGCGGGGGAGGGGGAGCGCGGGGGAGGGGGCGCGCGGGGGAGTGGGGGAGGGTGTCGCGCGCGGGAGGGGGTCGCGCAGGGGGAGGGGGGTGCGGGGTACGGGGTGTGGGGGAGGGGACGCGGGGGTGCGGGGGAGGGGGGGCGCGGGTGAGGGGGGTGCGGAGGAGGTGGCGTATGTGGGAGGGGGGCGCGCGGGGGAAGGGGGTGCGGGGGAGGGGCGTGGGGGGGAGGGGGGCGCGGGGAAGGGGGCGCGGCGGAGGGGGCGTGCGGGGGAGGGGGCGTGGGGGGGAGGGGGGGCGCGGGGAGGGTGCGTGCGGGGGAGGGTGCGTGCGGGGAAGGGGGGGCGCGGGGGAGGGGGGGCGCGGTGGAGTGGGGGCGCGGGGAGGGGGCGGGGGAGGGGGCTTTGGGGGGAGTGGGCATGGGGGGGATGGGGCGTGGGGGGGAGTGGGCATGGGGGGAGCGGGCGTGGGGGGAGGGGGCGTGGGGGAGGGGGCGTGGGGGGGAGGGGGCGCTGGGAGGGGCGTGGGAGGGAGGGGGCGTGATGCGGAGGGGGCATTGGGGGGAGGGGGCGTGCGGGGGAGGGGGGCGCGCGGGGGAGGGGAGGAGCGCGGGGGGAGGGGGGGCGGGGGGAGTGGGGGCGTGGGGGGGAGGGGGGGGCATGGGGGGGAGGGGGCGTGGGGAGGGTGTTCGCGTGGGGGGAGGGGGGCGCGCGGGGGAGGAGGGGGCATGGGGGGAGGGGGATGCGGGGGTGCGCGGGGAGGAGGGGGACGTGTGGGTGCGCGGGGGAGGGCAGGGGGAGGCGGGGGAGGGGAGGGGGGGTGCGGGGAGGGGAGGGGGTGCGGGGGAGGGGGAGCGCGGGGAGGGGGCGCGCGGGGGAGTGGGGGAGGGTGCCGCGCGGGGGGAGGGGGTCGTGCAGGGGAGGGGGGTGCGGGGTACGGAGTGTGGGGGGAGGGGACGCGGGGGTGCGGGGGAGGGGGGGCGCGGGTGAGGGGGTGCGGAGGAGGTGGCGTATGTGGGAGGGGGCGCGCGGGGGAAGGGGGTGCGGGGGAGGGGGCGTGGGAGGGAGGGGGGCGCGGGGAAGGGGGGCGCGGCGGAGGGGGGCGTGCGGGGGAGGGGGCGTGGGGGGGAGGGGGGCGCGGGGGAGGGTGCGTGCGGGGGAGGGTGCGTGCGGGGCAGGGGGGGCGCGGGGGAGGGGGGGCGCGGTGGAGGGTGGGCGCGGGGAGGGGGGCGGGGGAAGGGTGCGTGGGGGGGAGGGGGCGTGGGGGAGGGGGCGTGGGGGGGAGGGGGCGTGGGGGGGAGTGGGCATGGGGGGGAGGGGGCGTGGGGGGGAGTGGGCATGGGGGGGAGCGGGCGTGGGGGGGAGGGGGTGTGGGGGAGGGGCGTGGTGGGGAGGGGGGCGCGGGAGGGGGCGTGGGGGAGGGGGCGTGGGGGGGAGGGGGCATTGGGGGGAGGGGGCGTGCGGGGGAGGGGGGCGCGCGGGGGGAGGGGAGGAGCGCGGGGGGAGGGGGGGCGGGGGGAGTGGGGGCGTGGGGGGAAGGGGGGCATGGGGGGGAGGGGGCGTGGGGAGGGGGTTCGCGCGGGGGGAGGGGGGCGCGCGGTGAGGAGGGGGCATGGGGGGAGGGGGGTGCGGGGTTGCGCGGGGAGGAGGGGGACGTGGGGGTGCGCGGAGGAGGGGAGGGGGAGGCGGGGGAGGGGAGGGGGGGTGCGGGGGAGGGGGTGTGGGGGAGGGGAGGCGTGCGGGGGAGGGGAGGGAGCGGGGGATGGGGGGGTGCGGGGGAGGGGGGTGCGGGGGAGGGGAGGGGTGCGGGGGAGGGGGGGTGCGGGGGAGGGGGGGTGCGGGGGAGGGGAGGGGTGCGGGGGAGGGGAGTGGGGGTGCGAGGGATGGGGGGGTGCGGGGGAGGGGGGGTGCGGGGGAGGGAGGGTGCGGGGAGGGGAGGGGTGCGGGGGAGGGGTTTGCGGGGGGAGGGGGGGTGCGGGGGAGGGGAGGGGGGTGCCGGGGAGGGGAGGGGGGGTGCGGGGGAGGGGGGGTGCGGGGGAGGGGAGGGGTGCGGGGGAGGGGGGGTGCGGGGAGGGGGTGTGCGGGGGAGGGGAGGGGTGCGGGGGAGGGGGGGTGCGGGGAGGGGGGTTGCAGGGGAGGGGAGGGGGGTGCCGGGGAGGGGAGGGGGGTGCGGGGAGGGGAGGGAGGGGTGCGCGGGAGGGGAGGGAGGGGTGCGGGGGAGGGGAGGGAGGGTGGAGGGGAGGGAGGGGTGCGGGGGAGAGGAGGGGGGTGCGGGTGAGGGGAGGAGGGTTGCGGGGAGGGGAGGGAGGGGGGAGGGGAGGGAGGGGTGCGGGGGACGGGAGGGGGGTGCGGGGGAGGGGAGGGAGGGGGGTGGGTAGGGAGGGGGGCGGGGAGTGGAGGTGGGGTGCGGGGATAGGAGGGGGGTGCGTGGGAGGGGGGTGCGGGGGAGGGGGGAGCGCGGGGGAGGGGGGGAGGTGGTCGCGCGGGGGGAGGGGTTCGCGCAGAGGGAGGGGGGTGCGGGGGAGGGAGCGTGGGGGGTAGGGGGCGCGGTGGTGCGGGGGAGGGGGGGCGCGGGTGAGGGGGGTGCGGAGGAGGTGGCGTATGTGGGACGGGGGCGCGGGGGTGAGGGGGGTGCGGGGGAGGGGGCGTGGAGGGGAGGGGGGGCGCGGGGAAGGGGGGGCGCGGGGAAGGGGGGGTGCGGGGAAGGGGGGCGGGGAGGGGGCGTGGGGGGGACGGGGGGCGCGGGGAAGGGGGGTGCGGGGGAGGGGGGGCGGGGGAGGGGGGTGTGGGAAGGGGGGGTGCGGGGTGCTGGGGTGCTGGCGAGCGGGTGTGCGGGGGAGCGGATGTGCGGGGGAGGGTGGCTGCGGGGGAGCGGGTGTGCGGGGGAGGGGAGGGTGCGGGGGGAGCGGGGGAGCGGGTGTGCGGGGAAGGGGGGTGCGGGGGAGCGGGTGTGCGGGGGAGCGGGTGTGCGGGGGAGGG